>NW_009648330.1:1522691-1558469 GCF_000708025.1 Charadrius vociferus
TGCTGTCACTATGAAACAATGTCCAGGGTTTACTCTTAAGAAGAAATATTGCAGTGACCAAAAGAACCATTCAAAAAAAAACCCAACAAAAATGAAGGATACCTGGTGGATTTGGGGGCTTTTTTTTTTTTTTTTTTAAAGTTACCATGTCTGCATATTTTAGATTTTGTTGCTTTCATAGCACAGCATCTTTTCAAAACAACAAAAAAACCCGACAGACAATAGGAACCCAGAAACATACAAATGGATAGCTTTAGGATGCTGATGGGAATACTGCCAGCAAGGTAAAAAGAAATATTAAAAAAGTGCCAAACATGCAGACCTGTCATTCTTTGCCTTAATGGGCACTTACAAATGTGCTACTTGCAAGAGATGTTCTTCCACAATATGATTGTGGTTATAAAACAAACAGCATGGTCAATAATATGATCTAATCTGATTGAAGAGGTCAGTTAGAAAATTATTACCCACTTTACAACCCATTAACATCAAACCTACATTACAGGAATGTATGTGATAGATTAAAAACTTGCTTACTTAAAGCAAGAAGGTCTAAATAAACCCCATTATAAATGGTTTTTTATATTTGAAGCAAAAAGAATTACCCCCTTGGTGACTGGAGCGCAATGGGGAGAGTCAGAACAAGTTGCTGAGTTTAGCTTTTTTATCTCTTTGCCTGAATCCTATTTAGTAGATGTTTGGGGAAGTGGAAAAGACATTTTTGGATGATTAGCTTCTGCTTTGTGATTGACACGCTGAGGAGGCTGCAAGAAAGCTATTCAAGGGAAATTGAAGCTGTTGAATGAAGTTACTGGAAATTGGGGAAGGAAAAAAAAGTGCTTTGCTTGATACGGAGCAAGTTATTTGCTGTATCAGGAAAGACCCAATGACCCTTCTAATCTTGTATCCTGCCCATGATGTTGATTTATACCAGACGCTTCAAATGAAGACATAAAACCCCATAATACGTTTACCTGTAATTGTAAAACAGTGTGCAAGGAGGCTATGTTCTTTCTTGACACCAACCCATGATCAGCATGTGCCCTGTGACACATGTATTGAAAGCTCCTGTCTTTAGTCCTAGTTGATGAAATTGCAGATGCTGATGGCAGTCATATAAATTAAGGCAGGTGGATGGATAAGCATATTGTGTGGAAAACTGCTCATGCTCACTGAATAGCCTCAATATTAGCTACTAAATTCTATGGCAAATTCTATAGGATCTTATGTCACAAGGTTGCGAGGAAATTCTTTGGCTTTGTAGTGCCCTTTGTAACATGTATTATTACAGAAGATGGTAATTTGGGAGAGAAATACTGACTTCTAGCTCTAGTTCCCTGAGCAGTTTTGCAGAATCGATGTCTGTCTATCATTTGCTGGATCAGATTTTATCCAATGCAAGGTGTTACACGATCAGCTCATTTCTTGTGTCAGCTGGCTTAGCTAGATGTCAACATACCTTTTAGGTATATTGCCTGATATTCCAGATTGCATTATGCTTATTTCCCTGTGTGATTTCTATGTAAATTGTCAGATACAAGTTGGAAGGCAACACTTGGGGACTGGTCCTCTTTGCTTCTAATATCCTATCTGTGCTTGGGCCACTGCGTGCATCCTCACCTGCAGTTGATATTACAGCTAGTGACAGCGATGTTTCATGTACTAGTGCTGGGAGCACCCTGTGTAATTTGCACTTGATCTTTGAGTTTCTCCAGTAAATGGCTACAGCATCAGCTTGACAGGTTTTGCTGGTGGTGATAACCTTCGTACCCACTCTGTGGTCTGCACAGCTTCTGCAGGAGGTCCAAGAACTTGAGTGACTTGTGACAGTGAACCATGCTGTAAATGTGACATTACTGCATTAATGTGCTGTATTCAGGATGATGAAGAGATAATAATGAAGGCTGCGCTAGAACAGTGCCTGACCCTTCCCTGCATCAGAGCAATGAACACACACCGTGTCATGGGGGGCAACGTGAATGTGTACAGCAGCTTCCCCTGGTGTGCTGGTACTACAGTGTTCATGTCACCATTGTTACTCTGTCCCTGTCTCAGGCTGGAAGCAGTTCTTTAAGGAGATCAATTGCTTCTGTACTGTAGCGCTTCTGGCCACAGATCAGGCTGCTGTACCTCTGCCTTTAATGTAGGGTGGTCTGTGGATGTTTGTGCTGCCAGCAGTTTGAACGTTTCCAGGCTGGCCAAGGCTATGTGGCAGGCCTATTTATGTTTGGCACAGAGCCTCTGAAGCTCAGGGGTAATCTTTACGCCATCATTTCTGCCTGGCATTCCTACCTGCCTATGTTGTTCTGACTCAACGGCATTTACAGGTGACCTGAACACTTGCCAGGAAATACTCGCTTTCTCCTCAGTGGCTGCTGCATGTTAGTGGAATGTGCTTTTTGGCTGCCTGAGGAGGAATCGGGTGTCCATCAGGACCAGACTTGAGAGTGACGCACTGTTTGTGAGCTGGATCATATTTGCTTGCCATATCCATTGTAACATCTGCGAAAGCAGGGGAGGCAGGGTGACCCGCACTGTGCAGCTGCAAGAATTGGAAAGTCACGTCCACACAGGAAGCCCCAACTGAGTCCTTCATACAAAATCCATTATTATGTGTTCACTGCTTCAGTGATGTGGTTTCCAAGCTCTGTTTTCTCTTTTTTTTTTTCTTTTTTTTTTTTCCTCTCTCTAAAGGGATAAGAGGGAGGAAGAAAACCTTTGTCTGTATTTCTGTTAGTGCTTATTCTGAAGCACTATATCCCTCACCTTCTGCATGCTCTGTCTGGGTGCCTGTCTGGCTGTGCCAGACCAAACCATAAGCCCTGGGCAACACATCAGGTTCTCTTTCCATAAGCATCCCTTTCATACTCTTTGTCCCTTCATCTCTCTCCAGGGATGGAATGGCTTGTGCCAACGGATGCAGCTATAAATGAGATTTTTTTTCTGTAAGCTGATGTAAGAAAAACAGTGCCAAGTTATACCACTAGTAGAAGTAAATACAACGAAGCAGCAAAAGTAGTTGTCAGCCTTTAAAAAGGTATGGTTTCAACTGCTGTAAAAATTCAACATTTAAAATAAGAATAAGTGGAGAACTACTGACAACTTTTAACAAAGGCAAATAGCGATGCAGCTGTGCTAGTGTTAAGGCTATATCAGCAGTATTATAGAAACAATCAAAGTAGGGGTGCTGATGGCTTCCATCTGCCCAAAACGAAGAGAGAAGATCAAGAGAAGGAAAAGAAGGTGCATCTTCAGAGCAACAGAGGCGACTTGTCACTTGAAAAGCAGTTTGGTATGGGGCAGGGGAAGAATTAAGACGTTTGAAGCACAAAATAGATGAGGGGAATTGTACAAAGTTTAAATTGTTCTACACTTGATGTTAATTGAAAACAAGTTCTTTTACAGTTTATTGTATTTGTTTAAGAATATGGTAAAATGAAAAGATTTCTGAACAATTGTTTAGTCATTGATGTTCTATTCGTACCTCTGGGTCTCTTTTATAGAAGCACTGAAGTTTAATAAAACTCGCTAGTGCTTCTGTTTCTTTGTGAATACAAAACATATAAAAGAATAAAATTGCTTCTATACTATTGGACTCACTTTGGTTATGAACCTGAAATCTCTAAACTGAAGGAAAAAATTACAAATTGGACATCCTAGCTGATGCCGACAGGTTTCTTTTATCACCAGTCAGTTTTCTTCACAAAGACTTTACCGGCTCTGGCTTTTTCTTAGTGTTAAAAAGGAAAGTGATCTGAAATCCAGCCAATGTGGATATAGGTATGGGGGACAGTAGTGTCAGTGGTGACCGGGGAGGCCTGCCTTCCTGGCAGAGGTGGGTGCTGTGGATATTGTGCCTTGTCTGTGGCTCAGGCCACAGAGCCTGTTGGAAGGAGCAAGGTGAAAATGAACACAAAGCCATGGCCTTTTCTAGTGCAGTATGCAGGATTTTAATTAAAAAAAAAAAATAAAATGTTTACAACATTATTTTTGTTTTATCTTAGTTTGAATTATTGTAGGTTCACATTTGTTTTACTTAAATAGATAACTTGACAATTGGGAGAGTGGTGTTCAATGTGACTGAATTCCCTTGTCTGTCCCTACGAATGGATTTGCTCATCAGTAAGTGGAATGTGAGTAGAAATGAGCTGAAATGGTAAAAAGGAGTGTTGGTGCAGGAGGGAATTAATGTTTTTATATTGCTGGTCCTATTTAAACCTTATGCTGTCCAAAGGAGATGTGAATTGGGTTTGCTGGGAACATTTAACAGACTATTTTTGTTGGATTAATATTGATTTCTTAAAGTTCATTTAATGTAATTGCCTTGACCTTGGCACCTGGGGGGCTGGGGTCACTCTCATATTCTTTTCTGAAAATGGGAAGTATCTTGGTTTTCATGTGATGCAAGCCAGGTAAAACTAACATCTCAAACAAGGTTGTTAGTACAAAAATACATTCCTATCAACCTCTAGTTAGTTCTTTGAGCACCTTATGCGGTGGGGATGGTTCACTAGTATCAATTTTATCTCTGTATATCCCCCTGAAATAATAATTTAAAAAACAATCAATATGTGGTTTTGCACTCAAAAGTATTTAGAAAAGATTTAAGATGATGGTGTCTTATGAACCTGGAAAAGTTGGCACTTTCTGTTAAAGAACAGTTTTCATTTCACTTTTTTTGTGCACTTTGGGGCTGTCTATGAGGGGAAGGGAACTTTTACTGAGAAATCAAAAACTACTCTCTTGTTGCACTGAAAACGTACATTAAACATGCAGGTCTAGGCAATGTTTTTCCTTATGTGTCAGGACTGTAATTTTGGGTCTGTTCCTGTCAATTTTGTAATGAGCTTTCTTTGGGCACAGGAATCTTACCATTCTGGACTCCAGAATTGTGGGATTTTGGTCTAGTAGGCGTGATTGCCCAGAGAATGTGTCCTTTTTGCATTTTAGTAAACTCTGGTTTTGGTTTTTGGCTTTCTCAGTAACTCTGAACTGTTTTTCTTTACATTGTGGCTAAGATACTGTTGCTTGCTAGAGGGCCACCAATGTTAATATTTTAAAGGAATGGAAAAATTTAACCACAGACATAATATATGCATTTTCCTAAAATTCTTTTGCTAAGTGTTCTTTTAGGCAAATTCATAATCAATATTTTTGCTTGCAAATTGCCATATGCTGCAGTGGACAGTGGGCAGCCTTTACAACCAGCATAGCTAGTTATTGTCTGTGACAGCCCAGGCATTTAGTGCAGTGGGTATCGTAACAAGCTATTAGCACTTTGCTGCTTCCAGCAAGAATAGCTCACTAATTCAGTTTAGTAAAACATGGTGATACTTTTAGTACTAATAATCAGATCTGGAGACTTTCAGAAACAACAATTATGGTGTATCATTTCTGCTGTCCCCATGGCAAAGCCTTTAGGCATTGAAACTGTTTTGGGAAACCAATACATATAGTATTGCTAATGTTAGTCGTTCATTTATCTACTGAATCGTTTCTTTGTTCGCTGTTTTGCTCAGTTTCTGTTGTTCAGCCAAGACAAAGTAGCTCTTTTTATGGAAGGGAAATGAAAGTACTTAACTAGGGTAAGACGTAAACCACAAAGCTCCTGACATAAACGGGAGGCAAATGGCCTTGTAGCAGCTATGCATAAATGAACAGGTTGTAGTAAGTTGTTGTAGTTGAGAGTATAGCTACGTCCAGGATTTTCCACGAGTCATGCATGGTACCTACTGAGGGGAAAGGTAATGGCTAAAGCATCTGAGCGATGTGTCAGATAGTATCTGAAGAAACTTGTTAGGAAGTCTCAAATTCAGCTTTCCTAGGCATCCCTCAAAAAGTAACTTGAGGTTGTTCTGAGGGAGAGTGAGTTGATGCTGAGGCACAGGTACATCCCATCCCGGTTCCCTTAGAGAAACACATATCAGATGTTGACTGACTAGAGTGATACATGACTTTCTGCCATTGTGTGTGTGTCCTGTAAGTTCTCAACTGCACAAGCTACCAATGCCAGTCTGTTGCAATAGCAATCCCACCGAGCTTAGAAAGGGCACTTTCATTACTGCACACCGGGTGACTTAGTCTGATTTTATATTGAGGAGGCAGTGAACAGAGGACAAGGGCACCCAGGAGATGGGTAGCTCCCATGGGACTCTGTGGTTCATGTATTGGCATCTCTAGATAGCAGAAGCAAAAAAACCCTGACCGGCAGGAAAGGCTTATACTGAAAATGTGGAAGGACTAGTAATGCCAGGAGAACCTCAGAAGATCTTGCTGAGAACATATACAGACCTAGTTCAAGGTGTGCAGGGACAGATGTTTTGTGTGAATTGTTACAAGAGAGGGATGCACAGACATGGGCACTAAGGCTATGTAACTAACTGCTCCACACACATGGGCTTTTCTGATAGCCCTGAAGTGATAGAAAGACTTCTTATCTCCTCTCTTTGTTTCTGAATTAGACAGCCCACAGTGGGTCTTTCTCCTCCCAGTTTAACATGACTGGTTAACCACTTTGGGTTAGTTCTTATGGGTGAACAAACCTGAAAAAGTATCTGATGTTAGAATTTTTTAAAACTCCACCATGATTTTCTTCTTATAAGAGAAGTTTATCTGAGATGTTATTAGAATTGAGATCAGTGCAGTGACTTTCCTTCTGTTCATACTTGACAACCTTTTTACTGTGGTTTATGAAACCTTACTGCTGGGCACTTTAATTGCAGACAAATGTGTTTTAGACTTGTGCTGGAGATCTGTAGGTGATGACTGAATACATTTTTGCTGAAAGCTCAATTACAATAAACCTCAAGAGACCTGCACCTCACTACAGTTTTAGAGGTTTGCTACACCCTATGTGGTATCTAAGAGAGCAAGAGCAAAACCCAGAGTGAGGATTTGTCAGTAGATGTGGGACATGTGGCTTTGTGAAATAGTCAATTCTGAATCCCTTACAGTGATAATCAGCAGATATTCTTCCTGGGGAAGTTTCATCCTCTTTTCATTATGTGATAGTATTTTATGCCTAGCTTTTGTGGCAGATTAGTGTGAAGACAGCTATGAATGTATATGAAAGAAGGCAGCACATATTCTTGGGGGGTTGAACAGTTGGGCACACGTCCAGAGGAAGAAAGGATCATTTCTTGAGTTAGCGATAAGGTAACAAATGTACAGGCAGGTTCAAAAAAATCATAATAAGTTTAAAGTAAGGTTACAAAGGGCCTAATTAGTAGTTAGATTATTTGTGTCCAAGGAGCATAAAGTGTTGAGGCAGTGGGGTCTGCAAGAAAATAGGAAAGAGTAACCCAGGCTGAACCTTTCATCTGCAAGGAGATGGGAAAAAGAAGAGTAACCCAAGATGAACCTTTCCTCTTGCCTTATATTTTGCCCCGTGTGGTGTGTTTCTCCAAGTCATCTATTTAAAATGGTACCGTGTGTGAAATGGAATTTCAAAGCAATGCGCAGATATTTCATGCCTTAGTTAATTTGTACTGTCAGTCTCTGAACAGCAAAATCCAGGCTTTTGTAGGAATCTCATATGAGGAAGTTTTGGATTGGACTTTCTTATGTTTCACATGTCTTAGTTGTTTCAGCTGTGGGAGACAGGGATCATAAAAACTTCCAAACACTGGCCAATTTACTTTTTTCTTTGCAGTGCTCACAGGTGAGAGGAGGAAGTGCTGGATTCAGGAAAAAGCATCAGTATCCCTGATATTGCTGCATCGCATACCGGTAAAGTACACACAATATGCATAGGTCAGACCTGACTAACTGAGTCACTGGTTTCTGGAACAGATTAGATTTTTGTTGAATGGCAGTTATAGTTCTGAGAAAGTATAAATTTATTTATAGATAATGTATTTTAAGTCATGAAAATGTGTGTCAGTATTGGAGGCAAAACAAATGGCTGTATAAATACTGATTTGTTCCTTTTGTTAGATGTTTCAGTTAAATTTACTGGTATTTAAAGCATTGAAGATGAATGTTTTGAGGTAGAACATATGTTCTTATGTGTGTTTTTAAATTTGAATTACAGAATCAAAAAAAGAGCAAGGATACACAGTAGCCTCCTTCATAAACCTAGCGGATAATCTAATTTGCCAGGAATCAAACCTGTCACTTCCTGTCTAAGCTTTGATACTCTGTTTAGAAAGCTGTGTATCTAGATGCTATAAGCAAATCAGTGTTGTCTGGCACAATTACGAATTTCCAAATGGTAGGTAGCATATAGCACAGTTCAAATGCTTGCCTCGAATATTCACATGCTATTAGTATCATTTAGAACAGTGACCGAATTAGGCTTGCCTTGGGAAATTAAGGTTGTTTCACCTTTTTCCAGGGATGCAGCACTGCCATGGATGGAATTCACTGGTACAATAGCCAGTTAGTGTGTATGGCCTCTGTGGACTTGGCATACTAAGTTGCTCTATTGTACAGTTTGCTGTATGACTCTCGTGTGAGTATTGCTACATGCTCTACAGATCTAAGCGCACCCCATTTCCCCAGCAGTTCTCTGTTTCTACGGTCCTCTGTACTATTAGCATGTCCTGGAAAAGACTTTCTCCTCTGAGTAAACTGCCAGCTGGCCAGTAGCTGATACATATGCATTAGCTGCCACCAGGGAAAATCAGGGTGAATTTAGTTATTTAGATTACTTTGGTACAATGAAGTGCTGATCCCCTGGTGAATGGCAGTATGTGTAGATACAGTAGTGTTATTCTACCAGTAAAGTGCTAAAAAGCCAAGTGTTCCAATGTAGACTTTCTTTTAAGGCAAGCCTCTGAAAATAAATTGTTTTGAGAAGAGCTGGTGAAACCCTGCTAGTGAAAGGGAAAGTGTATAAATGAGGTAAGCGTGCCAAATGCTGTGTTAAATGTGACAGCACTGGTATGGCACAAGACTTCATGCACATATTCTTCTCAGGTACCTGAATTTGGTTAAAAATGAGCTTGATGAATTGGAAAACGCATGTCTCACTTTTAGTCCTTTCTTCCTGAGCATGTTCCCAATAGAGAAGCTGTTAAGTAGCATGTTCCCAAAATGAATGTTAATGTAATGACATCCCAACACATTGCATGATGAAATTTCTGTCACAATGGGAGTTAGTCATCTTATGCTGTGATTTATCTGAATTACTCATTTTCTTATTT
Source organism: Charadrius vociferus (assembly GCF_000708025.1). Taxonomy (NCBI): domain Eukaryota; kingdom Metazoa; phylum Chordata; class Aves; order Charadriiformes; family Charadriidae; genus Charadrius; species Charadrius vociferus. The sequence goes on from NW_009648330.1 coordinate 1,531,838, forward strand.
TGAAGAATATATATTACAGACTAAAGGCCCTGAGCCACAGTTGTTAATAGTGTTACTTTTAATGCTCATCTTACTGTTCAGAATGCACTTTCTTCTTTGGGGAAAGAAATATGTAAAATGATTTCTGTTTTCAAAGCATAGGTAACTGACAGACCTACAGGAAGACATTTTATAACTTTTCAGAATACTTCGTGTGTTAAATCTCAATGCTAGAATGTATGAGCTCTATACTCTCCATATATCTAACTGGTCCTTCTGCATAAATGCAGTTAAAAAGTCTGCAGAAGAAGTCAACTTCAGTTTGTACAGGAAAGTGGTCTGCTGTAATACAGCATCTCAATTTCAGACACATGACTACGTTAAACAACTCTTATTTATCACTGGACTAATAGGGAGTCCGTAGAATTTTAGCCAAGTGGAAATAGTATTGTGAAGTTTCATCTGAAGTTATCAGGCCAGCTAGTGAGGGAGACAACTGTGCAGTAAAGATCTGTATTGAACTACAGGCATTTTCTGAAGAAGTTTGCTTCCCCTTCTTCATCTATTAGCAATATGAAAGTTAAGTTGTCATTTGAATGATCTGTAGGGAAGAGAACCCTAAGAGTGTTCAAACCTTAGGAGATTTTTTTTTTAATATGGTTTGTTTTCTTCTGTTTCATTTCAAATTAAAATAGACTTAGGTCATATGAATAAAGGCATATTTCTCGATTTATTTTTGAGTGGGCAAGATAAAATAAAACCTACATATAGTCGAGACTGCAGCTGGCTGCATATCACCCAGCTACCTTTGATCCTAAATTGCAGAGATTTATGCAAGGGGAATCTAGCTAGTGCTGACAGCAGGTAACATGCTGCCCCAGCCTGCAGGCCACTGCTTGAGAAATCCTTGGAAGGTATGATGGAGATCAGACATCAACTTCTCACAGATCACATGCAGAGAAACTGGAGCTCCCTGCACATATTGGAAGGTTATCAGTTGTGTTTGAGATAACTGGTATCTTGTACAGGAACAGCAAAATTATGTGCAAATGATGGTGGCATTTTATTTTCTTTTGTCCCAAAATACTGGCATGTCTTTTCACCTGGAAACCTCATTTAATGCTTGATGATCCAGGTGAAATCTGAAGGGGATTTTCTAATGGATGCGTGAATACTTGAGGAAAAAGCTACACAGGAAAGAATAGGGAAAGTCTGAGTTATGTGTTCTAAGTAATATTTCTTGGCTAGTCAGATACCCTTACCATTATTACTCTGCGCTTTATGCACAGAGATTCTTCTGTATGGGGAAAAACTAGAAAGCAGAATGCTCCATAAGATCATCCTCGTCCGTCTTTGTCGCCTTTATGCTTGCACAACAAAAGCTTAAGAGTACATTAAGAATAAATGGGAGTAATGTACTGATGGGAATACTTTCATTCAAAGTGGACAATACAGCCTGGATGAAGCCCAACACTTAAGGGTACGAACCCTCTTGATTAATCCATAGGTTCTCTTTCTCGTATGTAACACTGCATGCTCTTTAAAGTCTGGGAAGGTGGTTTGAAAATGATGGTAGCTCTTATGCAATAAAGATTTATCAAAAGTGTGTATTTGCAAGCAGGGAAACGACAAGTACCAGGATGTACTGAGGTGTGAAATAACTTTATGGCATTTGAGGAGAGCCGCTAAGAAATTTTATCAGGGAGAAAGGCTTTCTATGAAGTTTTGGGAAGATGGAAACAAAGCTAGGCCAAAAAAAAAAAAATAAATCAACTTTATCCTTTTTGCTTTGCTGGGGAACTTCTACCAGAGTCTGTGAGAGCTTCTCGCTCTTTTTTTCTTTTTTTTGCGTTTTTGGTTCATTTTTCTTTCTCTTCCTCTGAGAAGTACCATGTGGTTTTCAGTATTTGTTTCTTTTTCCAAGGAGACAATGTTTTGGGGTGGCGGTTATCCTTTTGCCTTTGATATCTGTGTGATGTTGGTTTACTGTTTAGATGTGTAATATGTTAAAAAGTTTCTAGCAATTTGTGTGCATCTGTAGAAATTGTGTTTGCTACCAATACCCTTTGTTTTTTTACCGCTGCCATTTCTAACGCTAACAATTTGTTGTCTTTCAAAGATAAATGAGTTATTTTTGATGAAAATCAAATGATTGAACCTACCAGCATTTGATAATTGATGGCTGTATTTTTCCATATTCCTGTGTAGTTATTCCTATACTAGCTACAGTATTCATTACCCTTTTGGATCCCAAGCTACTATTCATAGCAAAGACAAGAATCTGCACAAGAAAACATGTGGACTTGATTAATATCCTTAATTACACTGCACTGAACCAAAGGATAGTATTTCTTACTGGCTGCCGTTAATAATCAGTTATGTCTCAAAGCACTTAGATCAATAACCTTTTTTTTTCCTTGGGCACTGTGCTTATTGTAGTAATATGCAAGTATTAGGATGAAGAAGGCTGCAAATGTTAACTAAAATCCTTGAGAAATTTGCTATTGATTTACTGAAAGTTTGTCAAATTAGAGAGGTTCAAACACCTCAGCAGTTGGCATTTTTTAGCAGAATATTTCTTAGAGGGTATCAGCCAGCTCTGCTGAGTGCAGGGACATTAAGCAGGGAAATATTTTATATGGGCATGTCTTCAGCTCTTGCCTGTTTGCCTGGTAAGGCACAAACTAATTCTTACTTTGTGCTAGAGCAGCTCTTCGTTTAAGCAACTGTGGCCTCTCAGGACCACGCTTGTATATTACTTTAGGTACAGCGCTGTGTCAACAGCTCTCCAGTCTGGGGCAGTGGGATCTTAGCCTGTATGTTGTACCCACATAGAGACGTGATTTAAGATGGCTGTCCTTTGGCTTCAACTGTAAATTCCAGGTTAAATGTGTGGTAGTCAGCAGTCTTGTCCAGATGCTTTGTGATGGTTTGCACTGCTGCTGGCTCGTCGTGCTGGGGCTCCTCTTGTTGCTGTTCATCCTCGGAGTTTTGTCATTAGAGTCTTTGTACCCATTGCTAAGTGAATTATCAGTATGATGTGTCCTGAATTTCTTTGTGATAGAGGATCGAGCTTCTAAAGGTTTTCATTCATCTGTATAACTTTGAGTACTGTGCTGTGTGCCTGTGTATATGCAAGTTTGAAACTGTCCCAACACGGAATTATTTCACTGCATCCTCAGTCCGTACCTGTCACTGCAACCTAACTGCAGCTGTAATGCTGACAATCGACAGGCTGCTCTTTGCTCCCTGCAATGTTAAATCATAAAGGCAAAACCTTGTATTGCTGTTAGTTTTGTGGAGAGTGGGGGGAAAAGAAATCCCTGAAGTGAAAGTGATAGGATGTGGATAACAGATTTTAATTGCTGCTTTCTCAGACTGTCTGTAGTCTGGTTAAAGCAGATTTTCCTGCTGATTCGTATGAAAGAAGACAACGTTTTAAATATTGATGTGTATGTGAAGACTTTCTAAAGTGCCCAGATGGACCTCTCCAACTGTGTTTCTCTGATAATGTTTTTTCTGATTGGAGCCTCTGGGCTCCATTCAGGGACGCCATCCCTCTTGACCATTGCTGCTGTCTGACGTTCTTCCTGCTGGCACCCAAGTATTTCAGGTATGTCACTAACATAAAACCAGAATGCATAGATTTTTTTTTTTTCCTCTCTTTTTTTTTGGTTCAGTCGTTTATTGGTTGATGAAATATTTCATTTGAGTCACAACAAAAGCATTGCATTTTTAAACCACAAAGATGCCCAACAACTGTTTTATTTCAAGGTAACTGAAGCAAAAAGAATCATCAAAATGTTTGAAGTATCTTATTTCAGTTTTACAGATTTATTTTTTTAAAAAGGTTTTCCAACTGAAAATATAGGCCAATCCTTATTTTTTTTAAACTTGGAGTCATAACCACATTTGTCAACACAGGACTGTTTTGTGTGAATGCATTATTCACCCTTCCTCCTCTCAAACTGCTTAGCTCTCTAACCATGTCACTTCAGCAAGACAGCCATCTCAAGGCTTCATGGTCTAAAGATGTTTTAAATAAGTTCAAATGGTTAACGCACAGGACAAGAGGAAGGCTATTTCTGTATCCACAACTTCAGTGGGAATGATTTACTGTGAACAGAAGAGTCTGTCTCAAAAGTAATCTTTTTATCTGTCTTCGCCTGCAGAAAAATTTATGGTGGCCTAAGAATATCTATAAGGGCACAATTTACATGGCACCTTTTGGTAGATGAGAAATAGCAGTCTCAAAATGTCTACAGGGATTACAAGTTTTAGCCTTGTTTTCAAAAATAATGTACTCATAGTATTGCTGACAATTTTTTTCTGGTTTACTCATTTCACTAAGGCATTTATTACATGTATGTCACAACCCAAAATAATAATGCAAATGAAAGCCTTATCAATCAGCTGGTTAAATTTTAATGCTCCTTTGGTTTAGCCTTTTTTGGTCTCTGAAATGATTTTGACAACTTTATGTGTTGTTGCTTAACATGGCTTGAAGATGAATGTTTGCTATATGAATCAAGTCAGTCTGGTATAATTGGCAAAACTAAGTGCAAAGAAGACAGAAGTGTAATTGTAAACATATCAGTGGTACATTCAGGCTTAAATCCTATTGATATTTTGCCCAGGCTTCAGCTCCTATATGCCCAGGTTTTCTGAGTAAGTGGCACTTGAACTTCTAGGATGCTTAAATGCTCAGTATTACTTCCCTCCTTTGCTCTGAATTCAGCTCGTTATGTATTTAAGATGTAAAAAACTAAATCCTGATCACATGCAGAGTTAGTACGGTTAAGACTGCATGAAAAGTAATTTTTTTTTTTTTTAAAAAAAACCCATGTTTCTTCAGATACTGTTGTAGAGGTTTCTGAGGTGTCAACGGAAATTTTTTTTGAGAGTAAGGGACAGCACTTTGGAGTTATTTGATGGCCTGGTATGAGGACACTCACATGGCAATGGGAGTGTTCAGTTCAGTCAGATGCTCTTCCTCAAGGCAAGCAGCCCAGCACAGTTTTCCTACCATTGCAGGAATATTTTCGTCACAAAGCACTTGATTTTGGGACTGTCTCTGTAACAAGTTGTTTTGGTTTTCTGTGTGTGTGTTTTTTTTTTTTTTTTTATTTGGGAATGGGAGGAGAAGAAAAATGTGATTGGTAAGAAGACACTGCTTTTATGGTAGTGCTTCTTATTATTTATTTATTTAATCCATAAATATCAGATTTTTGCTTTCTATTCTTCTCCTGATGTGAAGGAATATATTGGGGTTCCCAGAGAACTACCTCTTGTGCTTTAAGGATAAGAAGATAAAATGTTAACCTATGTCCATCTACCCTCACACACAGTAAAGCCATACTCTTTTATTTCCTAGGTTTAATAAAAACAGCCATAATATCTTTATATTTCTGTATTCCAACATTACTTTTTCATTGAGTTTTCGTTGCTGTGACTCCACTGCTGCAGTTCAACAATTTTGTGTGTCCTCAGGTGATACATCCCTCAGAAAGGCAATTGTAAAGATCAGTTATTATATCCTGTGTGACCTTTTGGTTTATCATTTTAAATGACCTGCAGCAGACTCTGCCTAAGGCGTGCAGTAGCTTTGTGGCATAGTGATTTCAAATGTCACTCTCTGTTTTCATTCTGTGCCTATTTTGCATGTAGTTGTTTGTTAGCTTGGAATAAAGAATAATTTTGACGTTTCTTTTAATAGACAGAGATGGCAACAATCTTGTTAGCTGGCCCTGCATGAAAAAATCCTGTTATTTCCAATGGGGAAATGGTTGGGGTATTTTTCTGTTTTTCTTCTGTTTTCCCCCAACAGGCACCTCAAATTATTATTTTTCATTCATTTTCTGTTTTTTTGCCAGAGGTAATTATTTTTCTACAGATCGCTGTATTACTAACATGTAAATTTATCTGTCTGGAGAACACATAAACCCTTAAACCAGGGAAGAATGCAAACACACAGGTGGAGAGTGTAGGTCTGTGGGTGCTCTCTTTTCCCTTCAGTCTTTGCTGTATGCTCCTTGGATTAAATGACATTTTTGCTGTATGAACATATCGATGATCTTGTTCATACTTCTGATTTTTTTTCACCTCAATTACTAAACCTATTGTTGATTTGTTCTTTACAACATTGAGGTTTTAAAATGTAGTACAGGAACATCTTTGTAAGTACCTTTTTTACTGGCACCCGATCCTTCAGTGAATCAAAACAACATTGTAAGATTGTTATGTTTTGTTTACTGGCCATTTAGTGACTGACTTAAAAAAAAACCCAAACAAACAAACAAAAAAAACCACCAACCAAAAAAAAACCCCACAAAAAAACCACAAACAAAACCCCCCAAAAACTGAACAAAAACCCCACCACCAGTTAGCAATAATCCCCTTAGAACTGTACCTGTTCTTGGAGTCCCAGGAAGAGTTTTTATTTCTGAAGCTATGGTCTTAGAAACCATTACTCTTGATTTCTAAAACCTCTTTTTACTCTGTTTTTCCTTTTCGTGGGGGGTGACGGGGCTTGTAAATTCTTACCACTTTCAAAAATATTATGCCCGTCTTTTATACCAAATAAAACATTTTTTTATAACTTAAAATGTGCAAATAGTTACACGAAGTATTTTGGATCTGCCTAACTGGTTAATTAGCTAAAAACCCTTTGATAATCACCAACGAGACTTCCATGCCTTTTTGTAGAGAGAATGCTGCAAACTGTAGAAGGTTTTGGGATTTTGATTTCTTTGCAGAAAAACCCTCAGAGTAGGTGAAAAGGCAGTGTTAACGCTAAGGCAAGGTCGTTAAAGTTTTCAATTTAAATTGATTACAAGGAAATGATATGCCAGAGGAAAAAACAATAGATGAAAAGATGTGTCCAAGATGGCAAGAGAAGATGAATGCTATGTGCTTTTCCCACTTCAGATTGTCCATGACAAAGTATGATTGTCTAATATCTCAAGATGAGGAGGCTAATACAAGGCCATAAATCACAGCGAACAGCTTTTCAAATAATAAAACAGTCTTCCTTCTCGCTAATAGGCCCCAAGTTAGGACCCTGAAATGTTGAAAATAAGGCCAGTGTTCAACTCTGTGTAGGTGACAATGACTTTTGCATATTTTGCATCCCCAGATTGTCTGGGGAGACAGCTGAGAGCTTAACATATTGCAAATACAGCCGATTTGTAGCCTGCTTGTTAGTTACTTGTATCTAAAGATTAATAAGAAAACTACAGAAGATGTGATGTTTGTGTGTAACTTAACTAACATCCGTTATTTAAACTCATATAACCCATATAAATCTAGAACTCAGTTTCTGGGAATATTGTTTATTGTATGGTTAGATTTCTGTGCTTCTGCAGAGAGTTTTAAAGTTGGAACTGATGCTCATGCATGAGACGTTGTTATAGGATCTCTCTCTTTCTCTTTTTCTTCTGACTCTTCCTTTGCCCAGCCTTATTGACTCTGTGACGCAGAAAACCTGCTTTTCATATGAGGCTTGTACGACATATAAGAGCACGTATAAGCTCTAACAAGATGTTCACTTAAGACTTACTGTTCTTCCCATAGTTAAAATATGAAAGAATCTAGACTGGGAACAGCAGAACAAAAAAGCATGAAAGAAATATGTTCATAATCTATAAGCGTTTTGAGCTAGATTACTATGAAGGAGATTAAGCTGTCCCATACTCTCTGAAAGAATTACATCAATAGAGGGAGAAAATTAATAGCCTTGTTTTAAGCAAAATCAAATATCTTGTGTGATGACAATGTGCAAGGGTTTATGCACAGCCAACACATTAATAGTTTCCCTGATGGAAAGAAGCAGAAGAGGTCCAACTATCAGATATGTGTTTTGTAATTTTTCACACGTGAAATTAAATCAACTTGGCAGGAAGCTGTGGAAGCGAAAACCAAAGTACAAGGCTAGTTGCTAAGAAGTAGTTATCATTCTAGTAACTATACCTGCATTTAAAAAAAAAAGTCTTTTTTTTTTTTTTTTCTAGCAATAGGATACAGGACAGAACACAAGAGTAAACATAGGCAGTTGAAAAAAAAATTCCTTCTTTGTTAATCTAAATATCTAGTTAAATGGAAGCATCTTTGCTTTCTTTCATTTACAATGGAAAATTGAGAAACAAAAAACTTCGTTGTTATACAGTTTTATTTGTATGCCTTTGTTTGCATTGGAACTTGGAGTTTGGGAAGCTGGGATTAATTTTTCGTTCAAACGTATTAAAAATACTGAAATATAGCAAATTAGTTCTTTTTTTTTCCCATTGTGTGTTTCTGAAGTTAAGAATTTAATGAGCTCAATTAACAATGTTATCATTCTCCAGAAATCAGTAAAAAATACTAGATGCTCACAGCTGAAGAGTAGTTACAAAGTAGACAATTCACAGAAATCTGAAATTTTACTACATCCTCACTGTAAAATTGAAACTATGAAATATCTTATATTAATGCGAACAAAACCCTAAAATGGAACTGAAACAAATTATCTCAGTGACTGCTGAACTTTGCAGCAGTGTTGTCAGTTAAGATACAAAACCTCTGAAATCTATCACTTGATGAACTGAACAATGTTCAACTTTTCTTATACTAGTTATTATCTTAGCAACTAACTGTATACGATTAATATAAATTGGAATAATTTGATGGGCTACTCAGTGGGAGAAGGGGAGAGAACTCTATTCTCTTCTGAGCCCTGCTGCTATTTAACTGCTGTACTTTTAGTACATTTGTTGCATCTAAAACAGATAGAATCGTTTCCATGAGGTTTTGACATCCGAGGTGGAAAAGCACAGTACTGAGAGTTATTATTGCTGACAGATACTAAGAATATTACAAGACTAGATGAGCCTTTGTATACCTCCCCAAGTCTCCTTGCTGCACCTTACTTCCTCTTGAAGCCGCCTTCATTTTTTCTACATATATCTCTGAATTAAAAAAACCTAAACCTAAAGCTCACTTATTATAATTGGGATAATTTAAAAACAAAAGAATGCTTGGTTTTGGCAGAAAAGAAGGGAAGTGAGAACTTAAGGGACCAGAGCTCTGAAGTCCTATTTCCTTTGCACAAATTCTAGAAAAGGAAATTTGTGCCTATCTTTCTATTTCGCTTTTGATTATCTTCTGTTATAGAAGAATTAAAACATTCATTTGGTCATTATTTAGCATTTCCAGTGCTTGAAAAAATATTTTTCATCCATTTTCCACCCTTGAAAGCGGTGCCAGCCTTTTATCCCCCTTTCATGACAAGAACATGAAAACTAACTGTGCAAAACCAAAAGCTTTTTCAATGTAAATCTGGAATAATCTCACATAAAATAAATGTTTATTTAAAAGTTACAATTAAAATAAGTGTACACTTAAAATAAAAGTTATACTTAAAATAAGAACTTTAGACTCAAACTAATTCAAATAAATCAGTGATTCAACTGAGCTAAAATTTCTGTTTCCCAGAAAAAGTAGCTCTTGAGAACCTCAAGCTTTATAACTGCCCTATAAAACAGCAAATGCCTGTTGATTGATCACCAATGATTCTTAATTGTTTAGGAAGGGAAGACTTGTTTCATGTACAGTTCATACAGGCAGCAAAAGGAAAATTATATTTGTATGATATTTAAATGTCCCTGTCTTATTCTTGCCCTATAAGACAAAACCCTTTTCTTGCAAGAGGTACACAAGGAGATTAAGAGAAAATGCCATTGATGCACTGCAAGTTAATCCTCCTACAACAGAAGACTTATGTCCAACAGCTTCAAAATATTCTTTAATGTTACTCCTTCAACTGGTTTACCTTAAGTTTTGAAATGATTATTTGTTAGAGGAGCCCTGTCTATCTCAGATGCAGGTTGTCCTGAAAACCTCCTCATCTTAAAACTAATATAATTTGCCGGGTGCAGACTATCTTTCCAGAAGTCCTGTGCTCTACATGGGCCAAAATAGTCTCAAGACTTCATCGATATCGACAGGCTAATTGGAGCTAAATTAGCATGGACCTCAAACTCACACCTCTGAACCCCATGTGTTTTGGTATGTGGAGTGAGTGAATCCTATTTCAAACTAGCAAATCCACTTCCAAATTTTAAATATTTTACTTAACAAGAGCATTTGTGTTTAAAAAATGGAAAAACTTTCAAACGTCAGAGAAGTATATTTAGAATGGAGCTTTCTGTGAGTCATCAAGACGGGTAATCTATGTGAAAATTATAATTGCCGGTCTAAAACCCACTTAAATTAATTTTTTCTTTCAGTGGCTAGCAGATGAAATCCCTATTTTGGACTCTCTGAGAATTCAATGCCTATAAAACTATTTGGGGCAGGAGAAAAGCAGGACAAGCTAGCTTTACCAGAAGCAGCTCCACTGAATGCATGTGTAAAACAAATACTCCTAGGATAAAAATTAATTTGTATTCTAATCATGATCATATTTCCTGTTGTCAGTTGTACAAAAACAGTGCATCAAACATCCAAATGAGTTAAGATGTGTTTTGCTGATTACTGCAGCAGATGGTACATCTCAATTAGGGAAAAATATTTTCTGTTGGCTTATTATACTTTTAAATTAAATTCAGTTTGAGTGGAAGATCAAACATAACAAAACAAAGGATTTTTTCTGATTCTCTCATCAGGCTGGGTATCGTACAAAATAGTAATGTATTACATTAAGTAGTAACCATGAATGGCTAACAAAGCTGCTTATTCTCTTTAATTTTCCCGCCATAATATCAGTATGATGATGTAACAAAGTATGTTAAGAGCTGGAACCTGGTAGCTGAAATAAATTTTGTCTGATTTATACAGAAGTTATCTGTGATGTGAAGGGATGATAGAAAATACATCCATTGTGCAGGAGAAAGGTTGTTCAGGAGGTGATAGAGTTAATTTTTTTCTAGTTGTTGCTGTGTTTCATGTTTGGTATGAAATGGACGTCAATAACGTTCATATTGTTTTAGTTGTTGCCAGGTGATGTTCATATTTTTTCAAGGACTTTTCTCAGCTTGCCATAGAGGCTGATAAGGATCATAGGATAGAACGGTGGAATGGGCAATGGAATATTCCATGCCATAGACATCATGCTCAGTATATAAATGGGGCTAGCTGGCAGGATAGAGGTACTTGTGATCACTGCTTGGGAAGGTGCCAATTCACTGATTTACAGGGTGGTGAGAGTGACTTGTATGTTCTTTTACCATTATTATTATTGCTATTACTACTACTTTTTTTTTTTTTTTTTTCCTTTTCTGTTATTGTTCTATTAAACTGTCTTTATCTGAACCCAGGAGCTTTCTTCCCTTTCATCTCCTTTTCTTCCTCTTCTCCCTGCCTTTCTGGGGGAAGGGGGAGAACTGTGTGAGCGACTGCATGATCCTAGCTGCTGGCTGGGGTTAAACCATGACAGAATAGTAGTCAAATACAAAAATACTAACTTCTTGTTCTGTTTGCTTATTTTGCAAAAGACAGAGTGCCAGGACCACAAAACTGAATTGAGAAGGTGTGCTTACTTCTGTCTCATTGAATCCAAAGCTGCTTATCATGTGGAATACAGTTTTCTATGAATTGCATTAAAATCTTTAGATATAGTAACGTAAAATGAAGTTGTATTTTACTGCAAGCTGCTGGCTGAGAAAACAAAGTACTAGGAATTCATTCAGCCAAGTCCTTTCAGCACAGTAACTTGAGGATATAATGTTAACTGCTACAATTAACACTGATTATACAACAATGACTTGGGTAGCCTTAGAATTATAAGAAAAGTGATTAAATCATCTTTGATTTCACAGCTCCTATTGAAGGAGTAAAAACAAAAAATAGTTTGTCTTACTAAGGCTTGTGATGTTTACTTGGAGAAACGTACTTTTGTGACACGCTTTCATTTAGAATAGATCCTTAATCAGTAAAATAGTAGCAGTAGCACTTGCATTTTGCTGCTTGGAAGGCTATTCTGTTGTATTCTGAAAAAAAAAAAAAAGTAGCAAAGGACCTTGAGAGATACTGAAGGAAATGGGTTGCATTTATTCCTGCTACAACCTCTTTGTCAATGGAGAATGAATTACATTAAAAATGAGTTTTGGCTTACATTGAAGATGAAGCTGACCACCTTCCAAATAACCACAAATGGGAAAAAGTGGTTTTCTTAGTAATTTTCTACCTGAATGCTAAGTGTTTAGTATGATACTTCATTTATCATTCTAAATATTTAATTGTAAGACAGCCCTTGATATTTTAAAGTTCCTGTTGCTATTGGGCCAATGCAGTTCTGCCAGGTGCATTTGGAACAGGCAGTTCTGCTTTTGGCTAAACTATTTTCATTGACATCTATTTCTCAGCTTTATTTTTTTCTGTATCAGGGTATTTTCAACTATCAGGAATACTGCATAAAATAATCATAAACAGTTATTGATCTCACCCTGGTTTGGGAATACAGCCTGGTTTCCTACGTTGCTCCAGGGCAACCGTGAAAATGACAAATTGTTCTCTGTCTGCTGTTCCTGGCTGTGAAACATAGTAGTCTGAAGGCTTCAGATATTTGCAACTTTAATTATGTTTGGAGTTGTACAAAATAATTAGATAACGGAATGTGGTTGAAACTGAGACTGTGGAATATTGTGTTTCAGTCCATTCAGCTGAAATTCCTTTAAAACGTATTTTAGAATAGCAAATTATCTTATTGTACTTTGTTTAGTTAAAAATTCTTGAAATGTATCTGCAAGTGTTTTAGCAGTTATGAGAACTGGCTTTATTCCTGGAAAATGGACTGTATTATTCAGAAGGTTTACTGCAAAATATGAATACTTTGATGACGGCTAAAAGCTTTAGTTCAGTAAAGACAAAATATTGTACGCTGTTTTTCTGCTAACCTCTGTGCGTTGGTTGGTAGGTAAGAAGCACAAGGTTCACACTATATAACTGGCCGTCCTAGCTTTCATTACTGGAAAACATTTTTGACACTTCAGGTAGAGAAGTCAGTGCTTGGATGAGCTATAGAAACTAAATTACTTCTGTGATAGAGCTGAATTTTCTGCATCAAGTTCAAGGTATGTTGGTAAATCTAAAGGACTCGGTTGTTCCTTGGAGAAGGAGAACACAATTCTTCATAGTTTGTGAACCTTTTACGACTCTTTATATCAGAGGGTTCTAGTCACTTGAACAAGTTTTCCTTGTTCAACATTAAAGACAATGAATACTGACTACAATGAGAGTAAATTAATCGTTGTCTTAGGATATAAAATAGTTAGAAGCTAAAATGTAGTGACATTTTACTTCTGTAGAAACGGTTGAATTGACAAGCACACTTACGTTCCGGAAAAAGTGATTAGGATTGTCAATATTGGTCAGGACAACAGCCAACGCTTTACGCTCAACCATTTCCTTTGACTATTAAGGAGAGTACCAGTGGACTTCTTTCATATCTCCTTCCTACCTACTGGCACCTCTCTCCCCCCCCCTTTTTTGTTTTTTGTTTTTTTTTTGTTTTTTGGTTTTTTAAATTTTTTTAAAAGCACTATTTTGGCATGTTGGACTTAAAGAAAATGTCAAGAAATGTAAAATGTGAATGGCGGTGTTAATTTGCCCAAGCTACACCTGGTTTTACGCACAAAATCAGTTATATTTTATGTAAGGAGAAGGTTTGGAAAATATCTGTACAGCATGACGTTAGATGAAATTGCTTCATGTTTGGTTTTAGTTTTAATTTTAGCAAGTGCAACTTTGCTCTCGTGTATTTTACTTAAAATTCTCCTTATATTTAAAGGACTTCATTTTGCTCGAGGGGTCCCAGTTTAAATGATGTCAGCTAAGCCAGAGAACCTGAATGTCTGTCCTTTACAATGTCCTATATATTGGCCTTGATTAGTGGTGTTGCTTACACTGTCAATTATTAGTAGATACTGCTGCTGCTCTGCTCTTTGATCCTTTCAGCCCTTCATTCTGCCATGCCTGGTGAATAATGATGATAGGGGGGAGCAAGGTCTGCTTTGTTCGAGGATTGCAGGCCACTTCACATGCATTACTTCTTCAGCAATACTCTCTGATATTTGCGAATGTAAAGCCTGATTCACAAGTAGTGTAATGTCAAATGAATACAAATCCAGCAAGTACAATAGGGTTTGGAGTTGGCCTTTGTAGTGTGATCTCCAAAGCGAAAAATAATGGTCAGTAGCTTTTAACTGTATCCAAAGACAGTTTAAGTGCCGCAGCCTGGAAGCAAAGAATGGTCTGTGCCTTACAGCTTTGTTCAGCAGCTCACGGAGTTCTTTCAGTGATCCATGAAGATGGATATTGGTCAAGAAACTGTGTCGAAAAGAAGGAAAAAAACAGGGAGCTAGATCTTAATTACCATTGGATTTAGGGTTGGGCATGGTTAGAATTAAGTTTCTGGCCCCTGCTTTTCTCTTCAGACTTTTGTCTGAGATAATTCTTGTAAGCGTGTTTCTAATTTAAAAAGGGGAAAAAAAAGTCACTGGTATACTAATAGCCAACAACAGCAATGAGCTTACTTGTCCTCAGAGGGAGCAATCTGGCCCATGGTTCTGCAAGTTTCTGAATGCTTGCTGGCTGCCAGCCTGCCTTGCCTCTGAGGCTGCAGCTCGGACAGCGGGCGCTCAGCCTGGGCTCAAGCTCTCCCACATATAGGGCAGGAAATGGGTCTGTGGGGATCTGCTGAAGAAACATAGCAAACTCAACCTGAGTATCATACTGAGGATTTTCAGGGTCTCATCGTATATCATTTACAGGTAGTCTGGTAGGTGAATGACCCCATCCATTAAAAATAATGCCACCTTTTGTCCTAACATTCAGTTAAAGATTAAGCTTAAAATTTTAAATATATTTGTGTTATTGTGTGCCTTTTTCGATTATACATTTGGATGTCTCCATGTAAGATTATATATTTAGGCTCTTTGAGGCATTTCTATCTATCGTTAAAACTAGCTCATTCTAAATTCACCCAAGCCTAATTATCCAAATTGGCTCTAGCTACTGCCGTAATAATTTGGCCTTTGTAATTACATGAGGTCTTTAAACTACAGATTATTAAATGTAAAAAGTTGATATTTAAGTGTGTATACAGAGAGAGCAGGAAGTACAGAAGGTAAATTGATATTTAAGTGTGTGTGTTTGTATAGCGGGAGCACAAAGTACCAAAGGTAAAAGAACTGGAAACTGTTCAGATGCTTGCATGTGCTTTCTGTTTCCTTTCTGCTGCATAAATGCTTCCAACTACCAAGAAAGTTAATGTTAGCTAAATGTAAATTAAAATATGCTTGTGTCCCAGTAAAGTAGTAGAATTAGAACAGGAGAAAGAAAAGAGCAAAGAATAAAGTAAGTGTATGTTTAGGCAATGGTGCTAGCAGAAGGAGACCTTAAATAAGCTTCCATTTAATCCTCTTCATTGTAAATTTGTATACAGATTTCGCTTGTAAAGGTGGCTGAGCTAAATATTTCCTAATGTCTTCTTTTGTTATTGTTTCAGATTTCCACTGCAAGTGCATCATTGTGTTGGCTTCATGCAAGCAATGTGCTTTTTTCCTGTTCATTGTGGGAACTGACAAAAACTGCAGAGCCTTTTGACCCTGAAGGTGTTTTAGGTAAAGTCAACTCAGTTTTCATGGCAGGTAAATGAAACTATTAGCTTCCTCATTGTCACTCCTATTTAGGTAGTTACAATGATGCTTGTTCTTTCTTTACTTTCATAGTCCTATATACAATATGAAATTGCTATTGAATACCGTAAGTCTAATGGGAAATAAGGTAAAGATTTGGAAAAAGTCATAGAGTCATACTGAAAAATATTGATGGCTAAGTATCCTGTTTGCAGCATTAAAAAAAAAGAAAAGACAAAGTCCATGGCCAGCCTGCAATGCACCTGGCCTGTTGAGCAAAGATCCCCTCCCTTTCCAGCTGGTTCAGACTTATTCCAAATTTTTGTCTATTGGTCTTCTGTGTGGCTGTTACTGAGCAACAATAAATGCATACAGTTTCTGCTGGTGCTTTTTTCCCATAATACTTCCTTTGTCTTGACTCTCACCGGGTATATGAGAAGAAAACAATACAAAAGCAGGGTATCTCTAATAGAAGAATAGCTTTCTAATTTGTTTTTCAATCTTCAGTTTGAAGTAGAAAACCTTGAAAAATTTGAGTGTCCATAGTTTATAATTTATAGGAATAAATAATTCACCAGTATTCATAGTTTGTAATCTTTAGGAATAAATAAGAAAACAAAAAGAGATTAAAAATCTGTAAAACTTGATATATTTCATAAATATTTTTGGATCTGTGTTCAGTTAGTATGTTTGATAGTTCCTTTGTGCACTATAGCCTATTTTTCCTTTAACAAAGACTATGGTCTTGGCAGATGTTAAACTTCATTGCTTAAAAATATCAACATCCATGATAGATTATTATGTAGGCAACTGTTCCAAAGACATTACCCAAGCCGGTAAAGAAAAATTGCTTTGCAAATTAAAAATTAAATACATTTTTATTTACTGCTTCAAAATGGTCTATCTCAACCTATGCCCTATTTTATGTGTGCCAAGATTATGTCAGAAATTAGGCAACTGAATATTGTGATAGAATGTAATTTGAATTTGGATTTGAATGAGTATTGGGAAAGAACATACAATAATACAAAGCATGTTTCAAAAAAACCTCACAAACTTAGTCCTGTTAAACTGCACTTGCAGTGGCGGATCACTTCTAAAAGACTTTCCATTAAGTGTGTGTTTCTGTGCTGGATTTTTTTTGTCTCCTGCCAAGACTTTTGTAAATACTTAATACACTACTAATAGTTGTCTTGACTGTTATACAGTGTATATTCATGCAGGACACTACAGCTATTTGTATTTCAGTTATGCTGACAACACTAGGAAAGGTCACAATGACTGAAGACTGAAATATTATCATCCAGTTGCTTTTGTTCCATGGTCATCCAGAGGAAAGCCTATTGTAATCCCAATTATTGCCATAAACTAGAAGGAAGTTGTGTATCTCTCAGGTTTAAAGCAGAAACTGAGAAACCAGAATCCTGATAGAGCAACTGTGGAATAATTTTTTTTTTTTCAGTAAAACATCAATTTTTGCTTAAGGAACAAATAGGATTATTTTGGGGAAACCTGCTATAAGCCACCTGCCTACCCTCCCCCCTTGTATGGGAATCTCAGCACTAAAAAATGTAATGCCATTTCAGGGACTGCAGAGAAAAAGCTAGCACCGTGGCTGACTTATGGGTTCTATATGTTTAAAGGTTGACCAATTGACAGAGAGTTAAGAACTTAATTGGTAATAACTATTTGTGAAGGATAAACATTAGAAATGAAGAATAATTTCTCTTTTTGCAAAAGGACAAGAGGTAGTGACTTGGAAGAGTGTATTGTTATTGAGAAAGGAGAAATTTAGGCTGAACATCAAGAAAACTTTCTTGACAGGAAGTTTTAGTAGACATTAGAACTGAATCTCAAGAGAAGAGATAGGAACCCACTAGGTTCAGACATTTAAAAGAGACTGAGAAAATTGTCAGGAAAATGTACTCTAGGGAACCATGTACAGCTGTTGCACAATTGGATATTAACCTAATATGTCTCTTTCATTTCCATCTTTCATAATTCCACGGTTCATTAGCCAGCACCCTCTTTCCTCTGCCCTCTGGTACCTCCAGGACAACTTTCAGGTAATTTGTAAAGACACATTTCTTACAAAGTATGTGTAGCTTTTGTTCTGTGGCAGAACACTATCCAGCAACCCTTTCTTATGAGGCCACTCGTGTACCCAGTCTTCTGCTGTTTCTGTTGTTTTTCTTTTATACGGATCTGACAAAGATGCAATTACTTTCAGTCCCACGAACACTGGTTCCAAATATTTTTATTTTTTTTTCTCAACATAGGGAAATTCAACCCTAATTAGAATAACCCCAATATGTACTGAGTTGGGGCTTTTTGAAGAAAAGCGTGTGTGTTCTTTCTGCTTTCAGGCATTTTAAGACCTAAGCTGTTTAGCAGATGACTTGTTTCATGAGAATGTGAACCAAAAAAGACCTGTAACCTCTGTCGAAAAATTCTGAAAAAGGGACAATAATTCTTAGAAAAGTTGCATTTTAAAAAAAAGTTTGTATGAGTCCCTTGCTCAAAGACAAGTTGCCAGCAGAATTCATAAGCTTAAAGCCCGTTCAACTTTATGAGACTCTTGTTCACTTGTTTTATAACGACAGTTAATTTTCAGCCTTGTCTGAGGTGTCAGGGCTGTCAGCTGTGAGAAGGAGGATTAACAAGCAAGTCAGAAAGAACATTCTCCCCAGCGTGTCTCATGTGTTGTCAGTGGCCTTTCAGCAGAGTTCCCTCCCATACAGCTGCTGTGTGACATCATGGTGTGCGCTAGAGATCCCCGCAGACTTTTGCTGGGTAATTTGCTGGGAAATTGTTTAATCCAGCTTGGTGTCAGCTTTGCACTTTTAACTATTTTGTTGCTTTAAAGACTAGCAAACATTTGTTTAGAAATATGAAATAGTTATATAGTAGATGCAAAAACCTGTGATGAATGGGCTGTGTAACGTTTTTCTGAGCTACTCTATCAATTTACTAATTTATGTACTCTTAGTTTACTACTGACTAGTAACTTATTGCTTCAATGTGGAATTTAAGGAAATGTGCAACTCAAAGAACTCAGTTCTTTGCTAGATGGCTTTTTTCTTCTCTTCTGGAGTGGGTATGTTTGGATAATACAAGGCCTTCCACCTACAAAGAGATCAGAAGAGGGGTTATTCACCTCTTACCTCAGTCACCTCTACTTAGTAAAGTGCTGTGTTCACAGGTTACCTTGAGAATTGAGTGAGGACTGAGGGTAACTTTCTGGCTTTTTCCCTGTGCCTGTGGAGGTTTGTTGGTTTGTTACAACTAAGTATTTCTTTGCTGATCTGTATCTGAGACAGGCAACAAATAGAAGTCATAATGTTGACGTAGAAAATGACAGTTTAAGAACAACAAACTCCACAAACTCCTTCATCTCCCCTAATCAATATTGAGATTAAAGTGTCAGATAAAAACCTTTGGGTAGTTTGTTGTAGCTGAAATTAAAGACAAACATATAAGAATATCTTTTACTTTCAGGTCTTTCTTACAGCTCTTTACAGCTACACGATTAGGAGAAATAAGTTGCTTACTAGAAACTAAATGTTATTGCTGTCAAACAAAATTATTTCGTATATACAATGAATGTGTTAGCAATCTGAGTAACAGAGCATCTCACAGAAATTTGAATGCTCTGTGGATTGAATTATCTATAAAGGTTCCTACTTTTTTAGTTCCCTTGTTAAAAAAAAATAGTATAAACTGTAAATTTTTTTTAAAGGCAAATTGATAATCCTAATCATGTGCTAATTCTAATTATTATCTGCCTCCATAGCATAATGGTAAATAAAAAGTATGTAACATATCTGCTTGATAATATGGATATCGAGATATGAAAATGACTGTGTTGCCCAAATAAAAGGGCAATTTTTTTTTTTTTCCTGCATCTACAATTGATTTGCACCAATGAAATAAATGTGTATGTTGAATCAATCTGGCTAATGATTTAGAAGTCAGGGGATAGATTTTAAGGTCTCTTTTAGATTTTGGTTGTAACATTGAAGTTGCAAACTGCTGTAATGACATTGCAAACACCCTATCTTCGCGGTGTAGCTCCAAGGGAGAGGGAGGGAAAAGGTGTCCCTGCAGGTAGCAAGTACGCAAAGGGGAAGGACACAATGGTCCCTGTGGTAAATACAAGAACAAAAAGGATCAGCTTACAAAACCCAGTGACAGACTTGGCTGTTGAGAAAAAATGTAGAGGGTGACTATCTATTTCATCAAAATGCTTCATGGGACTTGAGAAAGTTCTGCCATTGAAGGTCAGCGTCTTCAGTCATAGCATATCCTGAGCAACTGTCCCTGGTATAGCTTTGTAAAAGGTTGTTGACTTCTAATTCCCATAGATGTTTCTTCAAATAGTTTAGGTTGCTCTCTGGTTTGTTGGTAAAGATGAATGAGTGGAAAGCACTCAAATCCCTCTGCCAGACAGCATGAGAAGTTATACATTAATTTAGTGACTGATGAAATGTAAACCTCTAAATTTAAACCTAAACTGAGATACAGTCACTTTCATATGCAAGAAATTAATTAGTCTTTGACCAAAAATAGGGTTCTCATTACAGCTATGAGCCATATTTTAACCATGGCATCCCTCTGGAAACACAAGAGTATGACTCTTCCCTGGTGCCCTCTTCATGCATTTTTCATAATTCCTGTTTTATGAGAAAGATAAGACAATCTAGACCTTTGGCCCCAATGCTTTACAGTGCAACTGAGATGTTCATTAGTTGTACAGAAATTATTTGTGTGTCATGTCTTATTGGTTAAAAATCACTTATTTATGGCTTCATGCTTCTTTCTAGGGCTTTAGACATTTACATTAACGGGCAAGAGAATGCTCAGTATAAAATTATTAGGACAAATCAGCTTTAAAGCAAAGTTATACAGAGCTTGCTAATTGCAGTCTCTCTCTTCCCTACAACTCTTTTCTTTCTTTAATGTTATTTCTTCAGCCAACTGGATTAATTTTTTGAAATTATTTTAAATGACTGTTTTCTCCCATCCATATGTGATAAAGGATTCACCAGTGTTCTCAATTTCTTCTGTTTTTCTCCTCCCTGTATGGAAAAAGACTTGTATTTTATAAATCAAGAGGGGAGTGTGATGGTTTAATGATAAGCCATTTTGCAGTGGCTCTGATACAGCTCACCCTGAGTTCTCACTGGGAGATGAGACATTAATTGCCACCTGCCCTCTGCAACTCACCGATAAGGGACCAGGCACACACATTTACAACTAACTTTGCACCCTAATGCAGGTGCTTGTAAGCACTGTTGTTCATACTCATTAATAAGTACAGTATTAATTTTAGTAGAGGACACAGGGAAGAATACTTCTATTTTGGACTGGTAGTGATTGACTTGTGTATCTGTTCCATTTGAGAAAAAAAAAAAAGATAGTTTGTTTAGAGTCTCTAAGCTGTGTGCTGTGGCATCACTAGATCCAGACGGGGAGCTGCCATATTATTTTCAAAACTTTTTAAGAACTTATGAAGAAATTTGTTTCTTTTACTGCTTTTACCAAACATTACAGTGGTGCAGTCACACTTCTTGGGGCAGTGCAATTGTAAGTTATACAGTGGGGTTGGTCCACACTTTGAGTATCAGTAGAGGTTTTTTACAAACTTTGTTTTTAATGAAAATGTCCCTGATCTTTCAATATCAGCTCTATCCAAGAGGAGAATTAGCTCCCAAGCATTCTTTTTAAGTCTGTTGGTTTTGCCCTGACTCTTTCTTTTGAGAAACCAAACTAACTTTTCCTAAAACCTGTGAATAAGAAAACACTTTTCCTTCCCTCAGAGTATAAAAATAGAAAGCATGGAGTTGCAGTAAGCAAAGATCCAGATTTAACTAAAAATACTTTTTGAAGTATTCTGCCAAATTGGACCTTTAATGCTTCAGACTTAGCGGTTTCAATTTTTTAAGAAAGGTTTCACCTTTTTTTCCTGATTTCACCATTTTGTTCCTGATCTTACTTGTTTACTTAAGTAATTTCCTCTTTGAATGTGTGTTGCTTTTCACAGCAAGTATTAAAGTTATTAATGAATCTGTGTCATTCTGAACTGTTTCCGCAACAAGTTGCTTTGATTTAACTTGCTGGTTGCTAATGATTTGAACCAATTGATTTAATGTTTTAATTATATAACATTGACTTTTAAAGTAATTTTAAAAATTAATTTTAATTTAATTTTAAATTATTTTGTTGATCAATTTTTGAGAAAGGCTATTTCCCCCGCCCCAACTGTCTTTTTAATATTGCATCATTTAGTCACAATCTTTTTTAAAAAAAAAAAACACACATGTTTCTGGTTGTATATATAAGCACGGTGGTGTGGAGTGTGATTTTAAATTACTTAAATCACTGTTACTGATTCTGGTGCTCTGGTAGGAAGAACAGTTGATTGTATATTGTCTTCACAGCATTTTTGTAACCCCACAGAGGGTTTGTTTTGAAATTTGTTATTGACATTTCCATATGTGCAGAGCATTAGCTGAAGGAGTGCTTAGGATTTCTGTCTAAGTTGAAGCAGCAGTTTATGCCCGTGTCTCGTTTCCCTAGGACAATGCTAGTCTCATCTGAGTGTCCAGGCCCCTTCTGAGTGACTAAATAGTTACTTTTAGGAGAAAGCTTAATAGATTAACTTCACTGTCTTTTACTGCTGACTGGTTTTTTTTGTTTGTTTGTTTGTTTTTTACTATGCTGCACGTCATTGAGACTGGCTCTGTTTTCCATTCCATCTGTACCATATATATTTGCAAGGTCCCTTCTTAGGCTTTTAGGAAGGCATTAAGTTTTCAGTTAAAATTTTAGTCATCTGACGTCTCAAAAGATGAATTTCAAGTCTGCATGTAGTATGCATTTGTTCACGTTTGTTATGCTCTCACTGTGCTCTTTTTGTGTCTTATCACTCTATTTTAGTGTAAATAATGTGTTTTCATTTTTTACTGACGTGAGGAAGAAATACCAGTAATTTACATTACAATGCACATTTGAAAAAATGCAATTGAAAAACTTACCCTGTGTTTGCAGCACTGTGGAGCAACCTCCCTAGAAAGGCACAAGTCTTCTAAAGACCAGGAGCAGTGGCCATATCCCCGACATTTACATTACTTCTCAGATTTGCTCCCACCCAACTTGCTGGCCTCTGCCTACCAGTTATTCACCAGTTCCCCAGTTTAGAGCAAGTCTCTAAATCCTTCCAACCCCTTCCTCAACTACCATATTCACCTTGGAAAAATGGAAAGCAGTGAAAGCCCTCACTAGGGATTCCATTATTTCTTTCAATGTTACATGGAGGGTGCACAGAAACTCTGAAGTAATGTAAAAACAAATCTAGCAGGGAGGAGAAAAAGTCTCCTCTGGCTGCCCATTGGTGTGGATTTAATTTTGTGGTGATTCTTCATTTACAATGTCAATAAGACATAAATTATCATGAGTTATAAATGCAAAATCTATTGCCTAATGTCTGCAGATAACAGCCTGCAGGATGAAGTTGACTTTTGTTTAAAACAATGCTGCTTGTTCCTTTTGTTTTCATGGAAGGATCAATTTTGGTATACAGAAAACAGGTTTTTTGCCCTCCTGAATCAAATTATTGGCCTGTTTATTGGCAGTATTTGGCAATGCGTGTTTAAAGCAGGTCAGCAGAATTAATCTGTAATCAAAGTCTTAGGGGAAAAAAACTCCACCCCAACCCTAAGTTTAGAATACATTCAAGAAAGTGATAATCATTTGTTTTAAACAAAAGTCTTTCTAACCAAAAGCTCCTCTTGTTAGGTGAATGTGCAGGGCTATTACGTATCTGACTAAACAGCCTTTGGATTTTATTGAAGGAGACCTCTATGTGTTTGTCAAAACCTTGGCTTTTCATGCCCAGTTACTCTGACCGTGATAGTGCAAGCTGCCTGACATATAGATGCAGTTGGCCTGCACTTAATCCAGTAATTACAGTGCAGCTTTGTTTAGCAGTTGTTTTGAATTAAAAAAAAACCCAAAACCACAACCCTAACACCAAAACAAAAAAAAGCCCCAGACAATTTTACAAACTGCAAATATGAGACTGCATGCAAATCTTACATCTATTTGAGATAGAACAAGGAAGTTGTTAGTACACAGTTAACCTGCATGTCTCATAGTGGTGGTAGTGGAAGAATGAAAAATTTTGCTTGCTTTTCAAATCAATGTTAAAATATTTGTAGCTCACTATTGGATGTGGGTAAAAATTCTTCGTCTAAATACATTATTCTTCGTCAGTCACCTTGTTGCTACAAGCATGCACTTACTCTGATGGTAAAAAGCATAATGTGACATTCTCTTGGATAGATTGTCTTAATGGGAAAAAGGCATAGAGGAGACAAAGAAAAGACCTAAAATTTTTGAGTTACTGGGAAGGGAAAAACATCACTCCTTAGGCTGATAATAGTTTCATGCCTTGGCCTCTCCCTGCAGCAGTTTTGTAGGGACTTTGCAGTTAACAACCAGAGGCACCATTTTGAAGTCCCAGTTTAGTGTCAATGATGGGGTATCAGCTACCACGTGCTGTACCTTCCTGTTTTTCTCTTTTCCCTCTGGTTCCTTTTTGTGGGAGATGAGGAAAGCTGGGGAGAGGAGACAGAAGCAGGCTGAAAACTGTCATTCACCACACTCGTATTAAAAAACCTATTAAACAATGACTAACGGCTGTTTTGGTTCCTGCTACAGCTTCACAGAGTGCCAAAAGGCTCCTACTGATTGATGATTTTGAGTTTGGCCTTCAGAAGAGTCCGATACACAGGGACAAGCTGGCGCAGTGTGCTCCCATTGCGGTAGGAAGTAAGCAGCAAGAGCCAGGCTGCTGTGTGCCGGACAGAGGTGAGTGACGCTGTAGTTTTGCCTGGCAGGATTTAACGTAGGTTTTCCCAGAACTATGAACCCTGTTGTTAATGTTTTGCGTTACTAACTGGTAAGTCTTACTTTTTTTTTAAGAAAAAGAAAAACCTGAACTAAGTCATGCATATTTTAATTACGCTTACTGTAGCACTCAGTAATGCTCTGCTTGAAGTCACAAACACGAAGGTTTCCATAAATGCGTATAAAAAGCCTTCCAACAGAAACCTTAGCATACTGACATTCTTGCCACATCTGAGACTATCCAAACAGAAATTCGGTAATGAAAACCCTGAGCCAAAACTGAATTTATACTGAATGACTACCATACAGTCGGTTGGCAGCTCAGCTGAGTAAAAATTAGCCAAGTACTGCAATGTTTCATCCAGTAATATCAACCAAAACAACCAGTTATAACTGTAATCATCCCTTCCAGAGAGCAGGAAAATACTGAAATGCCTAAAGCTATGTCTTGGTCCTTCTGTGTCAAACATCTTCTGCTTACACTGAATAGTCTGGCTAGGTGACTGTTCCTTTGCTTAGAGTTTGCCTAGTTTATAACAGGGTTGGTTCCATGACTGGACTCCCACATGCTGTGGTAACTCAAATAGGTTTTAAATATCTCTTAATGCCTAACAGGTAGCAAAATGTGGTCATACTTCTTTTTTTTTTTTTTTCCTTGTAAATTGGGTATTTTATTCAGCTTTAACTGTATCACCTATCCTCATTTCAATAATCCTCTCTGCTTTTTTTCCCTTCAGTTTATTTTTTACAGACTGTTTTCTTTGAATTCCTATAGAATTTATAATATCAATTTTGTTCCTGTTGAAGGGCCATAATCAGTTATATCACAGTAAAAATTTCCAGATGGAGTATCCTATAGTTGCATTTTTCAATTTTATATAATGTGTTAAGAATAGAATCTTCTCAAATTCTGCGAGATTGTGTCTTGTCTCTGAATAAAAATAGCAAGAATCCATTATTATTCTGAAACAACGCTGCAAAATGTACTCAGAAATATTTCAGAAAAGTTTAAATGTTGTTTAAATGTTCTAAACAAGTGAAGTAGAACATTGCTGATGTGTAAAAAGATGCTCTTAAGAGGATTATAAATTAGTTTGCCAAGATGTATATGGGCTCCCTCCACCTCTCCTCTGATTTTTAAGGGAAGAAACATCTATTCTTATCCACAAGTTTGTTTCTGTTCACTAGAATTTTAGAGAATATAAGAAGAAATTAACATTGAGAAATAAATTTATATCTTTTGTTTTTCTTTTAAAACTTGTATTTAATTAATTATTTACCTTAATGTCTCTACTTCACAATTTTTCAGTAGGATTGGCAAAATTTAATGCTTTCATTATTAATTTTTATCCAGAGAGGACCATATTCTCAGATAAATTTGAGTTCATTTTCTGCCAAACAATATGTTCTCTGTGATTTTTATTTTTTTGTTTGTTTTGCAGAAGTCTTGACTAATTCCCACGTCCATATTGGTCCATTGGCACTTCTAAGTTGAGCTCATTAAACCTCAGAAGTCTCAGAAAGTTACTTGGTGACAGGGTGTTGATTAAATTTGTTAACTGTAGAAGGAAATTGAGTCAGCTTTGGGTTATGCGATCTACAACTGAGCTTATAGAACTCATTTTCATTCCATTTCACTCTGTAGGAAAAGATTTTGTCTCTGTTTCCTGCTTCACAGTAGATGTGGTTACCAAACATTCACATTTCCAGACAGACATCTCAAGCAGTCAAAAGATGAATGTCTCAAATAAAAGATATAGATAGATAGATAGACAAAGCTCCTATATAAGAATTTATTTTTTCTTGTGCATGACTGAACTTTTTTTTTTTTTTTTTTTTTTTTTTTTTTTTTTTTTTTTGCGAGGGCCTTTTTGTGTCAATGTTTTCCCTGGCTTATAAGTGGAAGAGGGGAAAGAAATAGTATATGCCATGGGAAACAGGTATCACCTTCTTGTATTAGCATATATCAACCAATTTTTATTACTGGCTTCTAAATGTCTTTTTTGTTGCTTCTCAGTATTCTGTTCTGTCTAGTCCTGGGAACGTGTGCCTTCTTACATACTGTTATAATCTTTGATAATACGAGCTATTTCACTACCAATATATTAATTTTGTTACATGGAAAATCCAAA
>NW_009648330.1:1558505-1571500 GCF_000708025.1 Charadrius vociferus
GTAACTGTTGCAGACAAATTCTAAAATGATAATTTGCATAGGACTAGCACCCTTGTTCTGACAAAATATGCACAAATAAGAATGGGTTTAATACTTCGGTGTGCTTGTGGTTTTCCTTATCACATTTAAAAGGTAATGAAGGCTTTTTATTTCTGTGAATGAAACTTTTTATAGATTGTAGCAGAGGGAAGACTGTCACCTACTGAGTCACCGAAACTACCTTGTTCCCAGGTATAATTTTTTCAGTGTTGACATGGAGGGCCAAAACTGGAGCTTTACACACCTCATGAAAGTTAAGCAATGAAAAAGCCTGTGATACATCCAGTAACTGGAGTTAGGGAGAGCTGGAGCCTTATCTGAAGCAGTGATCGCCAGTTCCAGCCTATCTGTTCTTCCTTTGAAATTCCAAGTCTCTTTTTAAAAATATGAAGCTCTCAAAAGCTTGGGTGCAGACTAGAAGTCTTGGCGTCCATTCCTACCTCTGCTCTGATCTTAAAATATGACTTTGAGAAAATTTTTTATTGGTTGTCCCATGGTGATTCAGGGATAATGTTCAGTAATACTTATTTCAGTAGCAGCGTTCAAGAGAACCAGTGGGTGAACAGACCATATATGGTGTTTTTGTTTATTTCAATCTGTATATATTTAGTGTTCATCTGAAAGACAGGAAGCTTCTATTAATTTGATAGAGTTGCTGGAAAAAATAGACAAAAAAACCTGACGGTAGCCAGGTACAGAATTGTTATATTAAGAGCATTTTTCTTGTGGAGAGTACAGTGTGGGCAGTGCAGTGCAGATTACACTCTCACCTCTCTCTGTGTGTATCTGTAGAAAATATTATGTCTCTTGTTCCTCATGTGTGCAGAACACTATCAATCCAAAACTGCATAACATGAATAAACATAACTAGCAACTAGGATGAGTCTGCCAAAACTTGTGTTTTTCCAAAGCCTGGGCCTCCAAAATGGAGACATGTTTTTAATTAGATATGTGATGACAAGATTAAGAAGGCAGACACTTACTTTTACTTACCATAATCCCGCAGCTGTTATGGGCAAAAGTATAAAACTATTTTTTTTTTTGAGAAGAGGAAAAAAAGTGAGAGCAATAATTAGAATGGAATTCCCCTAGTTATAGCTGAATGGGTGCATCAGAATACTTATGGCAGATCTATTGTGGGAGTAAGTTGCTATAGATCCATTAGGTTAATTGAAATTTAGGTAATTTAAACTTGCTGAAAATCTAACTACTGTGGTGAAAAACACAAGAGAAGGCCAATGTGATTTTTGCCATTTCTTTTGCTGGGTAGGGAATGACACCTTAGGGTCTGTCTTCTGTTTACCGTGCGATGGGGATGATCTGTGACTTTTTCCATGCCGATAAAATGCTGTAAGTCCCATTTAGGGGTGGACTAACTTCATAAAATAGTCCCTTTATTGACTTTAGAGAATTAACCTTGGTTTGCAACAGTTCTACGCCATATGTAAAGAGCTTGGGGATCACTGGATGAAAGGTAGTATGGAGATGCAGATGATTTTGTGTTAATATAAATATTAATACTGTATCAGTTGCTTGTTCTTATATGTCAAATTTTAGATCTTTAATATCCTCCTTCATTAAACTATCTAGTAAAAAAGAAAGTCTACCTTTTTCCCCCCATATGTCTGTGAAACATCCATGCAAGTACCTAATTATTTACTGACTACCCTGAAGTTCGGTTTCTACATGCTAGCGCTGTGCATGTGCCCTTTTTTTCTTTATCTGTGCTGGGAAACTGTTGTAAATTATTTTCTTTGGCTGGGTCAGGAAGTATTTTTCCATTTGGCTACTCTTTATTCCTGCTTTTCATTTACAGAGTAATTTTGTAGTTAGGCACTAGGCAGCTGCTGTTCTAATGTGTGGACTGGCTTAGCAAATAATTTTATTATGTCTACAGTGCACCAGGTTGCATTATAAAGTTTCAGACGAGGCTATCTCCTTCCTCTCTCATTCATAGCTTTTAGCTATGCCTATGCAATTAAATGGGGTAGCTGACTCTCTGCACATCTTGATAGATTCAAAGAGGAATAGCCTCTTTGGGTACTAAGGGTATTGTTTCAAGATTAGTTTAAGCCAATCTAATTGCAGGCTGCTCCTGTTGACCCTCATTGTCCCTGTTTCTCCTCCTCCTCATCTAATTTTCAGCTGAATCAGTTCCCTGAACCCAGTTCTTGGCATGGCTATGCGTGTGTGGCAATGATAGCAAAAGGGAAAAGTAGGAATGACTAGGAGGGAAGAGGAAAGGACTGGCATGGGCGGGACTCGGATCGTGCCAAGCCAGGACCAGAATGGTGCCCTCAGAGGTGCATTCTCACCAGGCTGAACAGCTGAATTTCTTTTCACTTGTGAAGGTGGCTTTCATGAGCACTCTCATCTCCTCAGTTCTGCTGTGGTAGCACACTAGACATTAATGGCAGTGTTTGTTTTACCTTTTTCCAGGTTTTGAGTCTTGTAAGATTCTGTAAACTGGGGAGGGCATGCTAAGGTGAAGGACATGCGTACAAGTTTTCATTTTTATGTTTTCTATGTTTATGTTGAAGACACATAAACGTGTTCAATTTGAGATACAGTAAGTCATTTTTAGGAAGTGGTATAGCAAACGTATTTTGTAATACTACTTTTGTTTTTACAAATGGTGTAGATTTAGGACACAGTGGTACAAAGACACACACAAAAAAAAAGGCATAGTTATATTTCATGGCAGACTTTGCCTTGATTTTAGGAAGGCCAGCTCCAGCATCTGCTTTC
Organism: Charadrius vociferus; assembly: GCF_000708025.1. NCBI lineage: Eukaryota > Metazoa > Chordata > Aves > Charadriiformes > Charadriidae > Charadrius > Charadrius vociferus. The sequence continues at coordinate 1,561,293 of NW_009648330.1, forward strand.
CTCAGTTGCAGAGCTATTTCAACTTACATAGCCATTCAGACAAAATAAATAATCTTTGATTCTACTTAACGGTTACCAAAGTGAGGCATACAGATAAGCCAATCATATGTAAAGAAGCCTATTTCAATCTCCTTAGCATCAAAATAAAGCAGTTTAGGCATGTGTTCAGAGAAAGTGTGTTCCTAGTCTTAGAGCGAATAGGAAACACTAGTCAATGATACTTTCATGTTTTTTATCAGTATGAATGTCTCCTGATGAAACACTTGAAAAGGATCCTCACTAAACACCGTTGGGCAATGCTGGGGACTAAACTCTGGAATCTAGCTGCTCTTTCTAACACTGTCTTCAGTAGGACTCCCATAACTGCATATATTTCTGAGCCGTCTGTTACTGTAGGATTTGGGGAACATGTACACAATTACTTTTAGAAGAATGACTAGTTCTGGCCTATGTAACCTCAGAAAATTAAAATTCCAACTAGGAAGACCCAGAAAGCAATTATAATAGCAGTCTATTTGCAAAGCTGAGACTCTCCATGAAAAAGTGACAAATTCTGACTTTGCAAGACTGATAATGTCAGAAAGCCGTTGGCTATAGTGTAAGTTGGGAGCTTATGAGAAGCTGTTGCAATTTTAGAAAATATTCCCTTTCTGTTCTTGATATGAAAGAGCTATAAGTAATTGGTATATATAAAAATGGGGCTTTCTGTAGTCCTTTGCTGAGGTAGTTCACTTGCATAGCTGCTGTACCTGTTCAGCAGAACCTATTTAACACTGCTATTCATCTGATTGTAGCCTTGGAGAAGATTAGGTGCCCAGGCTGAGGTTATACAGCCAGCTCCATTTGGCATAATTCTGCAGTGCTGTTGAAAGGGACAGTCCCACTCTCCCTCCCTGTCACTGCCAGGTGCTCACTCTGTTCCTCCTGCGTGCTTGAGTAAGCGTCTGTGCGATCATGTCCTGAACCTAGAACACGGGACCTGATCCAGCCTGAGAACCAGTTCTTTTTACTTGGCAGGTTTTTGGTTGAATCAGGTTCCTGATCCCAGCACATGTTAAAGTAGCATGGTCGTTAGTGTCAGCCCAAGGTACGAGCCAAGAAGTGGGAACAGAGGGTAAGGCCACACTTTACATGGCACGTTGTAATGATGTTTGATTAAGATGATTTTATAATTAACTTCCTAATTTACTTTTACGTTTTCCTTACAAACAAACCATGTTGAGTACTGTAAGATGTTATTTTGCTTGTATCTCATGAAAGCCTTTTATCACCATTGTGTTAATATGTGTTTAATTAAAAGTAACAATGATGCAGGTGACTGCTGTGAAAGTTCCCAATGAGAGTGAATATATGATCTGTTTTGTTGCAGTCATACATTTCCCCCATGCTCTTTTCTTGCACTGGTGAGATGGATTGCTCCTGTTGCCCAAATCCACATAATCAGAAGGGTTTACACTCTCTCTCTTCCCCCCCCCATTAAAGCATTGGAGTTGTTTATATGTTTGTTCAGAGGTTATAGCTGAAATTACTGAATTTTTCCTTTAGGAGTTCCAGTGTTCCGTTGCAAATGCCTGAAAGGAAGCAGGGGATGGGCTGCCTCTCTTTAGAACGTACTGCTTGGGGTTTAATACATTTTTCCCTGAGTGCCTTGCCTGGGATTCCATACGGCAACTCTCCAGCATTGGACTGAAAAGCAATTTCATATTTCCTTGCATTTCTCTGCCAGTGCTACCTTGGACTCAGACTAATGCTAACCAGTGTAATTATCTGTGACTTCCCTCCTATGAGCTTTCCATTTCCACTCAATCCACAGAACGGTATTCTCCAATCCCCACCAATTATGAGTACGATATATGAGATCGCTGGAAGAGGGTATTGATGATAAAAAAAAAAAAAGAGATGGTAAACTAAACAACTACTGCTAAATCAAATGCAAAACAGATCTGAACTTAGTCTTTTCAAAACTCCCATTAAAATCATTGAGAATTCTGCTCCTCCTCCTTCATTAAACTATATTAACATCCTCACACGTGTCCAATGCTTTGATCTTTATTCTTGGAAGTCTGTGTTTGAATTTATCTCAGCCTGTTAAGGTATTTGAAACGCACAATGCTGAATTGTCTTTGCTCTTCTGTGCGTGATAAACATTTTCCAAACTGATGGAAAAAAAAGGCCATGTTCATTTAGACACATGTGGAGAACTATGTGAAGATTCTTGTGTGACTGTTAAGCTATGTATGTTAAAAAATAAAACATATCCTAAAATATATCCTAGAATAATTTGTGGAAAGTCCTGGAGCTGGTTGAAACATTCCAAATAAATGAGGGTGATGTCATGAAATTTAAAAAAAAAAAACAAACCTGATTTACAGTATATTTTGGGGGTTGGATTTTGCCATTAAATAGCAAAATTAAATGGCATCATTGTCAATAGCATTATTTTGTATAATGTTCCAAACAACATGAAAATATACTTGAGAGAAATTATCTTTTTCTATTCTCAGTTCCACTAAAAAAAGAAAAATAATAAAAATTTAGACTTAAATTTTCATGCAAAATACAGGTTCTATTTCTTGAATGTTTCTATTTTGGATTTTATTCCCCACCCCTAGTCTGCAAGTAGTGTCTGCTACCTCAGTGCCTGCCAGTTTGGATTACCTTCTAAACTCCGCAGCAAGAGCATCAAGGTTTTGGGAAACATTTATAAATAGTAATGAGTAGTTTCCACGTGCTTGAACTGTCATGCACTGTGATCATCTTCTTAAATAGCTATTTTTTCAGTAATAAGAGCCACATTGTCTTCCTTTGATAAACCTTGTGATACACAATACAAAAAATACTGATACTTTAACCACTGCAGGGTTCCCCCTGCCAGCCCACTGTGTGTGTGCGTACACACACGCACGTGCACGTTTCACCTGTAACATTGAAAAGGTGCTTCCAGTCATAGTGGATAAAGACATTACTTGAGAGCTGGTGATGCACTGAACACGAATGAGACTTTAGAGTCAGAGGGTGCCTATTCGTAGTTTTCCAGAAGGCTATTGGTTTTGGTTTACTGCAGAAACAGGAAGCTTGCACAATGTTTAATCATCTTCTGAAAGTTGTTTTGCAAATGTTAAACCTAGGAACTGAAATGCTGGTGTTTTACTTGTCATGTAAATAATTGTTAGTGAGCTGCAAAAACCGCCTCCTACTGATCATTTGTAGCTTGTGGGGCTCAGAAACAGTATCAGAGTGTAGTAGCAATACAATAAAACTGTGTTTAATAGTTTTGGAGAGACAAAGGACCTACTGTTATAGTGCCGTTTTAGACCTACACCTCAGTTCCACTTTTTAGCAGCCTGCAAGTTAAGGGCGTTGTCAGTTCCACTGAAGCTGAAAGTAGCAGAAGGTTCCTTGAAAAATTTTGTGGTTTTTACACTGAGTTAATAGGGTACACAGAAAGTCACAGTGTGCAAAATTCTGCTCTTTGTTTTACTCCATGAAGATGAAGAGGTTTTGCAAAGAAATAAAAAAAAATAATTAATGATGCAGTACCTTATTTAGTTACCTCAGATTTTTTTTGGTGGGAGAAAATAATAATAAAATAATATAGTTTTATGCTAATTATCAACCAATTAACCTTTGGTTTTTTTCCTAAACCATGTCTTACTAATGTTTGCTTTTGATTTTGTTTTCTGATGTTATTTATTTATTTATTTCCAGGCTGGAAAAATTATCCTGTTGCACTGTAAAAACAACCACTGAACCTTCTGAAGAGATTTCTCGTCTGGGCTGTTCTGCTGGTGAGTTGCTTGAAGCCTGATGCTATAAAGATAATAGAATTAGCAGACCTAGCAGGCCTCATTATTTTTAATTACTATTACTGCTGCTCACACACTACATGTAATTCGGTAAAGCTGGAGTGGAGTGAGGGGGGAACCCAACAACTCTGCATTTCAAAATAGGCCATCGTAGAAGCGGCTGTTGTCAAATCCTTCTCTGAATTATGTGTTTTTCAGATTTATCATTCAAATAATATTCTGGAGAAATCTCAGAAACTCAACAAAGCAAAGAAAAAAGGGAATGACCATAAATAGGTCAAAATCTAAGTACCTTCAGCGTGCATTTTGGTTCATTTATCATAGCAAAATCAATTGTTATTATTAGCCTATTATCATCATCCTTCCAGTGAGCTGGCTTCATTTTAATCAATATTTCTAATTAGACTACATCAAATACAGTTTTAAATTGCAGCAACCTATATCAACGTAGGCTAAATTTATATGCATATCTGTATCCATTCTTTTCATTGTCTCTTTACTAATAAGATATTTCTTTACAAATAAGTAATAAGCAGCTGTGTTTCAAACAGCTTTGAAGCAGTTATACATCAGAGTTGATAGTGGACCACCTGCTATGTTGAAATGCTGTTTGTCTTTTATTTGCATGAACTATATGCTTTAAATAGCTCTGAAACCGTCATTGAATTTTCAGGTCACAACACAGAGACTGAGGACCAATGCTCTGTGCCATGGTTTCCATTGGCTCCTTTTGACTTGTAAACTAAGTGTTCAAGGAAGTGGACACAAATTGTCTCTTTCCCATTCCTTAGTAGTTTCTTTTCTTTCTATAAGTATCTGCTCTCCTCCTTCAGGGTTTGTCTGGTAGCCACCTAGCTGTGCTGGTCTCATTGTTCTGATTTCCCCCTGTGAAATCGGTATTGCTGCTTTCTGCATGCAGTCCTAAAAGCAATAGCGGAATTAGTCCGTACCTGGACTGCCTTGCTGCCGTGTCTTGCAGTGTCCAAAGCAGGGATTTCACAACTTCTAAGAGAGCAACAAAAATTCACTTGTTTAGGTTGTTGGGGTATTTTTTTTATTGCTGCTGCCTATGAGAAGGCTCTGCAGATGGTCCTTTTCTTCCCTCCCATTAATACAAATACAGTAACTGTGCCATGGCTAAGAATAATTGTTTTGTTTCCCTGCAGGGATTTAGACACTGGTTCATCATGCAATAGTAGTTTCCATAAGATGTACTTTCCAGGACGATAACGTGGTTTTAGTTCAAACATTCATGACTCACGAGTATTCAAGATCTCTATGTCTGTCCTAATTTCTGACAGCAGGAGAAGGTTTACTTCCACTGGTTTTCCTAAGCACATGTATATGTGGGTGGGTTGTTTGCACACATGTTTATCCTTGTACACATTTGTATATATAAAATCAGAAGCCTTTCTTTGGAGGTCAATGAAAAGAGGCGATTACTGAGAGAAGTCTAATTCTGTTGCCTGTGTATGGATATCATTTTGAACAGTGTGGTCAGCAAGGGCACACTCAGCCTTGCAGCTTTCCAAATAAGTCTGTTGTAGTTTAATCCATGTGGTTCTAGGGCCATATTTTGCATTCTAAAATGCAAAAATGGTGGCCAGCAGAAGTAGGGAGGGGATTGCGCCCCTGTACTCAGCACTGGTGAGGCCACACCTCGAGTATTGTGTCCAGTTTTGGGCACCTCAATACAAGAGAGATATTGAGGTGCTGGAGCGAGTGCAGAGGAGGGCAACGAAGCTGGTGAAGGGCCCAGCAAACAAATCGTATGAAGAGCAGTTGAAGGAGCTGGGACTGTTTAGTTTGAGGAGGAGGAGGCTGAGGGGAGACCTCATCGCTCTCTCCAACTTTTTGAAAGGACACTGTAGAGAGGTTGGTGCTGGTCTCTTCTCACAGGTAATTAATGACAGAACGAGAGGGAATGCCTTCAAACTCCAACAGGGTAGATTTAGACTGAACATTAGGAAAGAATTTTTCACAGAAAGAGTGGTCGGGCATTGGAACAGGCTGCCCAGGGAGGTGGTTGAGTCACCGTCCCTGGATGTGTTTAAGAGCCGTTTAGATGTGGTGTTGGGGGATATGGTGTAGGGGAGAACTTTGTAGAGTAGGGTAGATGGTTGGACTCGATGATCCCAAGGGTCTCTTCCAACCTAGACAATTCTATGATTCTATGAAAATAATTCTAATCCTTAGCCTATTTACTTGTGTATTGTGACTGGTCATCCAAACATTCCTTTTAGCAATGGACACATAAACTCAGAACAACCAAACCTTCCTTGACTCTGATCTCCTAACTACACTTGTGTGTGCTGTCATTTAAATATGCAATTTCTGTGGTTTTCACTTTGACAGACTATTTTGTGTGTTTTGAGTCACATACTTCTTCCAGTATACACTGAAGTCAACTGCGGTTTTCAGTAATACGTTTATCATAAGGATTGTTTAAAAGCATAAAACCAAAGTGACCATTACCCTAATGGGAACTGAAGCGCAAGTAATCATATCAAATGTAATTATGCTTACTTCTATGCCAGTCGTATATGCGGTCAGTATACATGTGTGGATTGCAAACGAGAAAGTACATTTAGAACTCAAACAGGCAGAATCTCCAAATGTTTCAAGGCACATTCTATTCTTTCTTCACAAAGTTTCTCCATTCCCTTTCTTCCTAGGAGACTGTGCAATCTAACATGCCCACAGCCTAAATTAGGGAGGTCTTGTGGAAGAAAATGTATGGAAAAACCATATAATCAAATACTGGATCACAACATATTTCTACACAGGACCAAATTTGAGTTACAAGTCACAATACTTCTGGTATTTGCTAACTTTTTCAAACATAACTCAGTGTGTTTATATTTTTTTCTGGTTTTTGTATGTCTAATTGTGAATAGCTCCCATTTACATCAATTATATGTACTATGTGTGTATATAAGGGCACAATAATGTAAGTTTTCTGTTGTTCATCCCAGAACCATACACAGATAGAGAGAGTATGTGACTGCTAATGCATGTTTTGCAGGCAGCTCCTCAGTTTGAAGTAAACTGCTACTCGTGTGAGCTCAGCAAACTGACCTGCTTCACCTTTTTTGGTGTCTCTTTCTTGGTCTATGCAGCTCTGCTATCTTTTTCTATGGCCAATATCGTAAACTTTTGAGAGGCATTGTGTTTTCATTAGCATAGATGAGCTTCATATCCTGCCTGATGGGTTGAACTCCTTTAGACACCAGTGAAATGCATTAGGGAGATGATAATCTTCTGTAACAGATTTCTACATGTATGCTGAAATAGAACTATTAGAGTTAGGAATAATTTTATTCATATATGTATTAAAAAACATGTAAATTTTTATCCAACTGTAGTACACTCTTTTTAAGAGAAAAGGTTGAAGTAATTTTTGAATATTAATTCTGTCACAGGAGTCCTGTGAGTCAAAGAACTAAATTATTCCACAGATGGTGAAACTGATGCCCTGGAATATTATGGTTGCGACTTTTGAAGTGTAAAGAAGTGAGATGCCCTTTTGTCAGAGAATTTCAGTGGAATTTCCCTGTGGAATTCCTTTAGGCTCTGTTACAAATCCCATCTCAATAATAGGCCAATGATCACAGAAAACTTAGTGGAGGCACTGGAAGGAGAATCAGGTGTCTTTTCATCCAGATATCTTAATCTGAGACATAATTATTTGACGAGTTCATCTGAGGATATAATAAGCTTCACAAACTTTGAAGTCAGGCAGACGGATAGTATGCATAGTTAAGCATGTGAATACTTTTCACAATATATTTAAAGGTATGTGATTCTCTGCCTCCTACCGCCGCCTCTTTTTTGAATGTTTTAAAGGCTTTATACAGTTCTCAATTAAGAATACTTCTCTATGTAGTGTAAAACATTCCTTGCTTCCATAACTTCTGTTCTCTAGTGCCTACGTTTACTCTGGTATCATAAGCCTTACAGACATTTGTTAGGGATTCAGGTCTGTGAGAAGAATTTTAGTGCTGTGTATGTGTTTTAGAGCACTTTCTTCATCCATAGGTACAAAATATAGCACTTTCTCATGTGATAGCATTCTGAAATTTAGAAAATTATAGTTAGTTGGGTGTTTATTAATCTTAACACTTATTACTCTAAAACCAGAATAATCAAGAATGCTAAGCTAAATGTATCCTCTGTAAAAGTTGATAATGACTTTCTCTAAGCCATGTAAACAGTATTCTGCATGTTTCCAATGTATTTCTTATACTGTTCTGTGTTATTTTAACTGAGCAGTTGTTGATGTATTGTATACACACCAGAACTGATCAAAAGCTGTCAACATCCCCCCAAAATACTGGGGGAACTTTGTGAGAACTGAATGAGTGTATTCCACATAATTAAAGTGATAGTAGGTGCCAGAGTGCTCAAGCCTTAGCATTTTAATCCTGATTTCAATACAGCTGCATACACTTGGACTGCTTCCTCTGTTTTACTCTGCTGATGGGATGTGAGATGATTTCCGTGATAGAGGAAAGCTATGAGGTTTCTGATAAGTATAACAACATACAGCCTTCTCCTTAGTGTTATCCTAGCAGAGTAACACGTCACTTGTAGGTCAAAAAAGGTATTTTACCACTGGTAGCTGGTGGCGTTTTCTGCAACAGCTTATGCCTTTGACTTTTTGCCCTCCATCAGAGCGTTCCTTAGCACATGTAGTACAGGTGACTGAATCAAATGGAATCAGTGTAAAAGGGAAGTATTTACTCACTGATTTATTTTTTCTTAATGGGAGAAGCCATTCTTATCGTAGCTGTGCAAGACAAATCCCCGATTTTTTTTTAAATCATATTTTTTAAAATTATATGGATCTTAAAGCGTGTTCAGAAGAAGAGTTAATACAACTTTTCCTGACTGATGTAGCTACAAAGAGGTCATGACATTGGGCAGATGTGGCAATGAAGATAGCAATATAAGCACCTTTGAAAAATAGGTTTAACATAGGACAAAAGACATTTGGTGAATCAATCTTTGTTCAGTTAACCATGTGCTAAAACTGGTGGCCTGTTGATGTACTTGTCACAGTATTCAAGGCTAGGTATGTCATTAGCTGTCATGCACTTCACAGTGCACAGGCATGCTACTGTGTGCACAATTGAAATCCTACGTTTGTAAGAAAGCATATGTAATATGGATTGGAGTTCATTTATGTGGTGGAGGGAGGAGTAGGTAGAGCAGTTACTTTTAGTACCTCATGTGATGCATGCTTCTGAGAAAATAGCAACACAATCAGTTCTGTAACATTCCCATTCATGTCACAGCTGAATATGACCATGGCAAGGAGGGTGAAGTTTTAGAAAGTTTTGTTCTGTATTGTAAATAGAAAAATAATGGAAACAGCATAGAGACAAAAATGTAATGCATATTAGCCAGAATATAGTCGCTACAATACATGAATATTCACTTATTCCTTTGCTTCTCCAGTTTTCTTCCAGGCTTTGGGATGTTGAGGCAATTTTAAAAGCATCTTTATTTTGGAGGAAAGCAATTTAAATACAGATTTGCATGTTCATTTGTGGCTCGGGTTAATTAAAGGTCAATATTTTGGGAAGGATTAAGGAATACATGCAGTTTCAGTGGGATGAACCTCGAAAAGAATTCAGTGATTTATCCATTCGTGTGCATTTGTGTGTGCATATAAAGCATGGTACTTAAACATCTATTACAGAAAATAGCTCACTGGGGATTTGGGTAATAGATCATTTTAATGCGTGAATAGGTTACATTCCTAACTACCAGTTGGGAAGGGTTAGTTCGTATGGGAAGGGGAATAAAGTAAATGGCCAAGAAAATTTATAGTGTTGCAATTCAACAAAAATATTGATTAGAAGATGAGGAACTCCATTTTTATAAACTTAATCAACACTGATTATTTGATATTCAGCTAGTAGACTGTCAGGGAAAAATAAGAGCTATAAGCCTGGGGGGGGGGGAGAAGCAAGCTGGCAATATTCTAGGAAAAAAACCAATGGTACAAAAAAAAACCCAACAACCAAACCCAACCAAAAACCCTCATGTAATTTTCCAGAAGGTTAAAAGACTAAATATTTAAATGGGGATGGAGACTATGTTTTGTTTTGTTTGTATTGCTATATAGTTGCCTGACTGGAAATTATATTTCAACAGGCAACTGCTGTATTTATTGGCTTATATTTTATTATGCTAATATTCTGCTTGTGTCCTGTATTTCCATAGCAATCATCTTACAATCCATTTCACAAAATAGTAGGTTGCCGAGATCCCTTTAGAGCCGTGAGTGCCGTGGCCAAAGGTCAGTGTTGGATGAGCTGTGCTCCGCGGTGTGCAGGTGCCACTTGCGTCACAGCCATTAAGCACCAAACTAAAATCAATTGCACTGCATCTTTG
>NW_009648330.1:1571519-1595437 GCF_000708025.1 Charadrius vociferus
CAGGAAAAAAAAAAGACACAACTCTCACACATGGTGTGCCTTTATAAAGAACTGGGCAGAGCCAGAAAGAAGTTTTAAAGAGTGTAAATCTGGCTGTATCTCCAAAACCAGCTGTTGTGTTGTCTCTGCTGCCACCATTCAGGACCTCTGCTGCATTTGTATGTTGTGTTTGAAGTGACTTGCCAACGACAGTCTATTTGATAGATTTGCTTCACGAAATAAGGTTTACGGTGGTATCGGAGAGAAAGCATTTCAGAGTATGGACTTACGACTCTGGATTTAAAATTACAAAGTGTGGCTTCTCCTCAGTATGTAATCCATCATGACTGTACACCTCCAGGCATTTCCATGCTAGAGATTTTGTTCCATCTCCTCTTTTGGAAAATTGCCTTTCCTTCTCTCAGAGGTGTCACAGACGAGAGGAACTCCTTGAAAGCTTTTTCTCCTGAACTTGACATGATTCATCAGAAGGAAAGTGATAACGGTGTCTTTCAGGTTGTTTAGTGAAAGGACACCCAAATAATCGAAGTATCAATTTTAAAAATCAGTTGAATGTCAATCAGTTTCTATAAGAGTCTTGGTTATTTTAAAGTCAAAATCTAATTAATGGTGAATTGAACAAAAGGGAAAAAATCCTAAACCTGTTTGGCCCTTGAGTGCAGTTAAAGTTATAGGTATGTAATTGTTTTGTTGTTTTGTTTGTTTTTTTTTTTTTAATACGAGTTTTATTGCTTCAGAGTTTTTACCTTATTTTATCCTTATTGCTTTTATTCATCAGTGATTTACAAGCACAGTGGTGTAAGGCACTGAAGCACCAGTGACAAGGGTCTGCCTACCTGGAATATGTCATACACGTTACAAGTGCTCATCTTTTACCTCAAAGCCTCACGTGCTTTCAGAGCCCCAGGCTGAAGGCTTCCTGCTTTGGCACAGCTATCTGGAGCGAGAAAGAAGCTGTAATTTTCCCTGGAGAATCCTCTCCCTTTTAAATAGTCCTTGGACTGGGGAGTGATCCGTGGCTCCGGGAAGGGGCGAGGAGCTGCTCCCATGGTGCGTCTTGTAGGACCTGGCACTGTAGGATGCCTGTCGCCCACCTCGGCTGCTGGGAAAGCATTTCTCTCTTCTCTCACATGCTTTCTTGGTTCTGACTCGACTGCTGGATCCCTTTGGTTTCTGTTTCCTTCTGTCAAACTTCTTGTGGGCAAGATGGCCACTACCAAGTGCTCTTAATTTGGCATTTTCCTTAGAAGCTATCAACATCCCTGGAAATAACATCTGTCAGGGAGGTGGCAAGCTGGGAACTGGGTGCCTGCCCAGGCATAGCTTAACAAGGCTGCAGGGCACAATTGACTAGAGTGAACAGGAAAATTTCTGAGCCATTGATCCACAAGCTCACATAAAGTGTGAAATTGAAAATGTAGCCTGTCAGAGGAAACTAGGCATCTATTTTTAGATTATCTTCCAAAAAGCTACCCTTAACCATTGTTCAATAGAAAATGTTCTTTGTATTTTTGCTGGGGACTATTTTGTGTTTGGGTTTGGGTTGTGGGTTTGGGTTTTTTTCATTTTTTCCTACTGGTAAAGATTGTAGTTCTACTTTTTAAAATCATTGTAGTAGGCCAGTTTCTCTTTCATGCCATGTAGCTTTATGTGAGCACATATGTGTATGTAGTTGTTTAAGCGCTTTTCAGAGGCCAGCACTAAGGTGTATTTTGCATTATAATTCTGGGTGGTAGAAATAAACGCTTGGCAGGACAAGAAATAGCGCTGAGACCTGTTTAACATGCATTGTCCCCAAGATAAATAAACATGTAACTACATCCTTAGGAGAAGTCTAATGCTGTTCCCATTTACTTTCATATTTTGCTTATAAGCATCAGTTGACTTCACTGGAATTATTTCTGATTAGCGCATATGTGAAAGAGCTCCAGAGACTGTCATATATTCCTCTTCTGTCATTCTTCCCTCCTTTTGAAGTGTTATTACTGCGCCAGTACTATATTTCCTACTAGAGGTTTCCTAGTGGCTCTGAAAAGTTTGTTGGAGCCTGCAGCATGCCTGCTTGAAGTAGTTTCTCAGCCTCTGAATGGATTTTTCTGTCTCATTTGCCAAAAGAATATATAAAATAAGGTGGCTGGGCTGGGACAGCACAGCTACCTTCTTGTTTAGTCCCCCCACTCCTAGTAAGCAGTAGCAATTACTTCTTGCATGAAGCTTTTTGTCTTATTAGGTATGGAGTGAACATTAGCTATTCAGAAACTAGTATTGCTGTCTCTACCTATGGAGGAGGAAGCGATGGCTGGTTGGACACTAACTGCATTTTTGTATTTGCAATCCTTTTCACGTTTGGGAGAATATCTTTTTGGTACAAGACCGGCATGTAATACAAGCCTTTTAGCATACAAAGTTCAGCATTTTTGTTCTGTTTCAACATAAATTTGAAGTAATGAATCTTAACCATAAATTTTCTTTTTTAGGATATATATAATTTGAGAACTAGATGTTTCTATATGTATAGATACATACATACGTCTCACAAACTACTATTTAGTGGTGCCTCTCTCTCAAAGAAAATAAGAGCTTCACTACATTTGGTATCAGTAATGGTAATTACGCAGGATATTTAAAATGAAGGATTTTCTTTGAACCTCACTAAAGAGATAGCAGATCATTCTTGTAGAGCCCGTTAACTTTTAAACACAGATTTGAGAATAAAGTACAGTGAAAGACCTTCCACTTGTCTCTGAGACAATGAGAAACAAATTAGAATTCTAACTTACCTGATGGTTTAAACAGTCAGCTGATGTAAAAGGAAACTAATAAAAAGGAAATAAATAAATGAGGATATTTTGGTAAGAATTAAAGAGTGAATCAAATCATAAGCACATGGCTTTTCCTACCATCTCTTATGAGTTTCTCTACTTTTAATTGCTGAGGGCAAGTGTTTTTAAACTGCTAGTTCCTGTAAATATTCTATATTCTCAGCAACAAAGTAATTAACTAGAAAAATCTAGAAAATTATGACCTAATGTCCTATTTTCTCTTTAATGCTTATCCAGGGCACATTAAAAACAGTTTCTCAAGAATTAGGTCAATACAGTTTGTATCTAAAGTTTGCTCTGAAAGGCAAATTTTGCTGTTTTATTAAAATGATGAAATTTATTTTTTAAAATGAAAAAAAAATTAAGAGAAAAGTCAAGATGATTTTTATTTTAATATATATTAAATTACAAAAAGGAGAAAGAGCCTTTGATGAGGAAAGTTGTGACGTTTTCTTCCTTACCTTGTGTACCAGCTGTACTCGTATTCTTTTACACATGGAGGGAGAAAGGTTGTGCTTCCAAATCTAAAGATATTTACTGCAATTATAATCTTCAACTAGACACCAAGGGAGTTCCTTATAATTATTTTATTTAAACTTTATGTTCTAGTTTTTTTATATGCAACTAAGCTGAAACTTATTTGTGCACATTTCTGGCCTGTAGCCATCAATGCTCCTATAAAAATTAGTTTTAGTACTATTTCAGTGTTTCTAGTATTGCTGATTCACATAGCAATTTATGCTCTTTATAAATTAATTTTTGTTATTGCAGGATCATATAGACAAGTAGATTTGCCTGGACTTTAAAATGTTCAAATTTTGCTTGAGAAGTTAAGAAATTATAGTAATTTTTATTATTTATCTATTTCCCAAGAATTTATTAGACATTTTGCAGATGCAGAGCAAAACTGCTCCTTGCCTCAATCATCTTATAATTTAGGTAACTATTTTCAGATGTAAGCTTCTCAGCTTGCAAATTCAGCTAAGAGCTTTCTCAGAACTAACTGATTTCTGATAGCAGAATTATTTCTATCATGAGCTCAAAAAAAGGGGGGAGGCACAGGACCACGTGCAGGTTTTGTTGCTTTTTTTTTTTAGGTTTTATATTACCGGTCTGGGTAGCACTTTTATTCAGGCGGTCAACAGGGCCTGTTGAGCCTTTCTTGATGGTTTAATATATGCATGTATTGTATCATCCTTGTATTCCATGGCTTTCCTCCTTGAAGGGCAGAGTCAAATTCCAGCAGTGTTACACGAAGACCTTCTTATATATGTGAGAAGTCAGATAGAGGAGAGAGGCGTATGGACCCTCACTAAGATACTAATTTTTTGTTGTTGCAATGATTCATGGATCTGTCTGATCTTGCCCTTTAGAGTACATGTCATTAATGAACATTGCCATGACACAAAATCAAAACTAATTTCATTTTGTAAGGGACACCCACAGCTGTGACTCTTGCTGTAAATATGATCATGTTGTTTTTCTGCCATAATGATGAGTAGACGTACGTAATGTTAATAAGATAGTTAGCATTTCTAGCAATGATAGGTGAGAAAGAGTTCAAGCTGTATTGTGTAAAGCTTAGAGTTTATATAAATAGGTTGATAGAGATATTTTTAGTTATTCATCGTATTAAGACAGTTCACAAATCAGGTGCAGTGTTCTCTGCTTAATTTGAAACTGTTGGATTACATATTTAAAAAACCTAAACTCAATATTATGGATCATGAAGGAAGCCTACCATAAAGCTTTTGTACACCACAGTAGGAGGACAGCTCTGGAACAAGAGTCATGCACAGGATTTATCAGTTCACTTCAGTTATTTTTTTCAGTACTCTTGTAAAATAAAGACACAAGTGCTCTGATTGCTATCTGTCACAATGGCAGGATAAACATCTGAAAGGTTTAGAGGGAAAGATCTCGTATCACCTACTGCTCTTGGATAAAATCACTGTTGAAACACAATGAAGGGAATTTATCCCCCAGTTCTCAAGGTAGTTTGTCCATGTCTGAAATCTGCTGTCCTCAGTGGATGTGTTATTATGTCACAGCATAGACTACAGAAGGGACAGAAAGAAAAATGAGCAACTGCACCCGGGATCCTACAGTCACAGCTGACCATCAGTTTCTCAATTTTTCTGTGATAAATCTACATGGGAAAGTCTTGCTTTTTCTGTTCAAAACTTGCTCTCACGTGCTGCATGACAGTTGTTAACAGTAACTAAGTAATTTAGAGATTAATATAACCTGGACAGTCAGATCTGAGTCTCGCTGTTCTTTCACTGGTGCTTTTTGAGGACTAGTCTTGAACTCATACCTAAATTAGGCTGCATGGACTGTTCTCTAATGGAAGCAAATCCATTGTTGCTGCTTTTTTTTCTTGAAGATGATGACTTTATTAATAGTATGTGGTATTATTTTTATTGTTCTTTTTTGTTTTTATTATTATGATCTCTACTTCTGCCTCCACAAATCAATGTGAAGTGGCTTGGCCCGTAGATAGGTCAGCTGTTAACTTTGTTTTGAATGTGTGTGTGTTGTTGGCATATCCACACAGCACTCACCCAAGTCAGAAAGATATTATATTTTTTTCATTCACTCAAGCATCTTAAGGCTTTGTGCCATGATATTGCAATTTTTTGAATAACAACGTCAGTGCTACTTGAGCTATTCCATATTATGTGTACTGCAATCTGTACTAGTGGTGCGATCTCAAGTTTAAGTTTAGGAAGCTAAGATCAGTAGTCTGCTCTGTATTTAAATACTTAATTTTTAACTAAATTGTGACCTGCACACTAAGAGCATATTGCATTGAGGACCACATTTAACCTATTTGAATATTATATTCAAGAATATAATTCTAAGAATAAGGGCATTTTCAAAAAGTTTTTGAATATTATTTTGAATAGTATTTTGAATATTATATTAAAAGTATTTGAATATTATATTCAAGAATATAATTCTAAGAATAAGGGCATTTTCAAAAAGTTTTTTTTTCCTCAACACAGAAAATAGCTTACTTTAATTAAAAATAGAATAATAGAATAGAAAAAAAGCCAACAAAAACCCCCAAAACAAAACACCCCTCCCCTTGCCAAAGAAAAACCAGAACCAAACAACCCAATGGCAACAAAAAACCTAATTTTACCTCTTCGTTAAATTAGTCACCTTTTTAGTCCATTCTTTTGTGCCTTCTTATTTGCAGGTTAGTGGCTGAAATGTAGAACTGTTAAAAACAATTGTTCCTGTTCATTCTCTAATTACAGAACATCTGTCCTCTTTCCTCTCAGTTGTATCCCACCCCAATAACCATTCTCAGAAGATGAAAGCGTATCATTTCAACAGGTCAGTATCAACCATTTCAATCACAACCCCTTCTTATTTTCAGGCCATTGATGCAAATGAAAACTAGCATTAGTCTTCATCCCTTCATCCCCCATTAAAAAAAAAAAAAAGACTGGAAACAAAACTTCTTATTGTATTTTTCTGAAACTGATAAAGTTTAGAATTATCCTATAGAAATATCATTAACGTCTTTTATCTAGACCACATAACAGATAATTTTGTTAAGCAGTTTCACTTTCCCTTGAATGTACTATGATTTGGCCAAATAGGCTGTTGACTACCACGATTAAAGAGAAACAAAATAACTATTCAACTTCCAATATAAATAGGCTGCAATTATCCAGTAAGTTTGAGATCTGATAATTAATATTAAAGCAAATGTTCTGGATCTGTGGTTTGTAGTTCTGAGGCTGTAACGTTAGTGTCAATTAAAATTCACTCCTGATCTTCCAGTGCTTAAGGATTGGTTTTATAAGTCTAAGCTTTCATATATGCCTATCAAATAACAGAGTAGGAAG
Source organism: Charadrius vociferus (assembly GCF_000708025.1). Classification (NCBI taxonomy): domain Eukaryota; kingdom Metazoa; phylum Chordata; class Aves; order Charadriiformes; family Charadriidae; genus Charadrius; species Charadrius vociferus. The sequence goes on from NW_009648330.1 coordinate 1,578,205, forward strand.
AAAGAATGATAAGCTAATGAGTGGCAGGTATAATGGTGTACAGAATCCTTAAACTTTAAAAATCAAGTTTAAAAGTATGGTAGATGATGAAATGTGGAAGTTAGAGTAACATCATGTAACTTTTTCAGCTCTGTACTGATCCTGTTCTAGTGGACTGGCTTTTGGAAACTTAAAATTTAAGACTGACTCTGATCATGATTATTGTTCACCTCAGGATGGGTGCATTACCTCTCTTCGCATGGTTCGGTCTATAGACTGTGAGGGTGCAGACTGGGAAACTGGGAGGCACAGTATAGTTACCATGGCCAGGCACCTCAGTGGAAAAAAAATGTCCATCTCTCCCCCCGACAACTTGAGCTCTGTCTATGCATACCACTATCATCAAGCAGTGTTCTCGGTAAAATAAGGGTGGTTTTCTCTGTCTTATCTTCAGTAGTCAGTATTTGGGCAGATACTCATGAGAATGTTTTATATATTACCACTGTTAATCCTCATTTCTAAGGCCAGATTTAAGTGAGAAAGGGAGACAAATCCCAGTCTTCTAGCAGCCTCAACCTGTACTCTAGAGGAATCGTTCCCATTTGTCAGAGCATGGTACCTTGATAAGAGCGTTTTCCAGCTTCCCGAGTCTTCCTTTCTTATCTGATTCCCATTTTGGAGGTTACCTACGCTATTCATCAGAGCTTGATGACAATTTTCAGAGAGAATTGAAAAAAACCAAACTCAAATCCAGAGAAGTGCATGGAAGGATTTGTATTGCCTTTGGCACGCTTTTGGGCGAGACTACGTGTTGCTGCACAACCTTATTCGATTCTTCAGCATTGCTGTCCTCCCACAGAACAGGGAGCAGCATGCATGCTTGTTTCCTCTGATGAGGAAACAACGCACATGGCTCTGCACTGTGCCATTTTTTTTTTTTTTCCTTAGGAACCTCAAGATGAAAATAGAGACCAAGCATTGCCTATCGCCCTCCTGTTTTCCTGCATCACTGTGTCATGACTTAAAGAATACAGTGCAGAGCAAAGCAGCTCTGGCAGTTTCCAGCAAGCTGCCATTGCTGCTGCAAGCAGTATGCAGCTCCGTGTGCCGCACGGCCGCTTGCACAGGCTCCTGGCTGAGGCGGTGAGCCTGCTCCTGGGAGCCTGGCGGGCACCTCTGCCTTACCCACAGCTATACATTGTTCCCGAAACAATTTCCAAGTCATCTCCATTTTCGTTTGGGACATATTGACTATTCAAAATGCTTTTTATTTAATACTTTCCCTTCCTCCTTGTTCACTTTGCATGGTCTAAAGGTGAATTAACAAGTTTTAGGTGTAGCTAGCCTGTCGTTTTCTGTTTGAGGTGCAGCCTGTGATGAGCCAAATAGAGATTGTTTGTTGGTACTAAAGCCTGAGCTTCAGAGGAAACAATTACCTTTGATAAAAGAACTCTGTTTAATGTACAGTGCGTGATGAGAGGACAACAGGGAGGATCATTTCAGTTCTTAACGAACTGCAATTAAACTTAAAGGCAACTTTTGTCCTTACTTCCACCAGAGTAACACAGGCCACGATTTTCCTCTTAGGAGCGAACAAAATGTGAAAGGTACAGCTCTGCAGCTGCTTTGTTTTCATGGAAAGATTCCTGACAGTGAAGTACTGTGCAAGAAGCAGCTGCAGAATCGGGCCCTTTGTACACATGCACTTGTAGTAATCTTAAAAGAAATAGAAAGGGACCAGCAAAATGGCACTTCAGCTCAAAGAAAAATCCAGCGTCTTCCATCTGCTCCCTGCTCTTGCAGCTGCAGTGAATTATGATGTGCTGTCACATTTATAGGGTGATTTCATCAACTGATTTATTTAATTAATTTAGATTTAACATTGTACAAAGGGTATGTGATAAAGTGGTGTAACTCTTTCCTCAGCCACTGCACTAGCCAAGATTTATTTTAAGTATCCTCTGCCTCAGTGTGTCCTCCCTTGTTCTTTTCAAGCAGCAGCCAAGGGAGAGTTTGAAATAGCTGATTAGACCTAAAGCTCCTAACTAACAGTGCTGCCATGGAGCAGAACTGGCAACCTCAATCTTGTGTTATGATGCTACGCTTGAAGCAGCCATATATTCTCTCTACCAAAAATAAATTAAAATCTATTGCACTGATGCATTCCTGATCGCTCTTGAATGTGCACAATGTTTCATGTAGGAGTATGGATGCGTCTCTGGTCAGATCGTTACATGGGCTGTTAATAATTTGAAGAACATGCTTCTTGAATACCCTTCTTGAATATGATCTTGAAACAGTGTAGACCCCCTCTTTTATTTTGTTTGTGTGGAACAATGAAGTCTATGGGTACTGATAGATAAAATCAGTAGCAATACAAATCCACACTTGCCTTGTGATTTGGTGTCATGCTGGTTGCAAAAATAAGGGACTCTTTTCTGGTGATGGTTTCAATAATAACAGTACATCTATATTATGCTAATATATAAAGCAGAAATAGGAAAATTAGGGCACGGGTCTTGGTAGCAGCTGGATGCAGACATAGGAGGTCATGATTCCTGTGCTGAAAAACTTCCTATTAAATAGATAAGACAAGTTAATAGAACAGCAGTATTCCAAACTGAATATATTTTGATATACATACATATGTGTGTGCGTGTGAGAAAGAGAGCGAGAGAGATGTTTAATTATGCTTTTTGGCCGAGTGGACACAACTCTGAGAATCCAGAGGAAGTCACAGTTTCAAAACTTTTTTCTTAATGTTTCTCTAGTGCTCGCTTAATATGAGGGCAAGAGTTATGCTGAGTAAATCCCAGTACAGCTTAACTAAGTCAATGTAAAATATCTACATTTATAACACTTATTTTGTAGTATTGATCGTGCTGTAGTTACGAGCCGTAAGAATGTGGTGATTCTCATTTATGAGGAAATAAAAACAATTATTTTCAGTGGAAGGGAGAATGCAAGCAGTAAGAAAGGACTGAATATTTATTACAATGTGTATGTAGAAGTGTTCTGAGCATCTTTTGTGTGCCCCTGAATAATGGACGAGGCTTTATGAAGCCAGAGATGGTGGAAATATTTTCTGTGTTTCATTTTCATTTGTCTTGCTGTTTTTTTCATAGTCCTGAAATACATTCAATCTTCTGAACTGTATTTTTTGTTTTATTTTGGAATAAATGAATATTTACTAAAAACATAGCTTATTTCTATGAAGTGAGACCACAGGAAAAAAAAAAAGTAGCAAAACTGTAAAATAAAAGCTCTGTTAAAAGTGTGCTTCATCTGAAAAGCTGCAATGTTCTGTATTGTTGGCTGTTCCGATTTCATAATATTGGATAAAATCAGTACAAAGGGGAAAATGTTATTACAGAAACTAGGCTTCTTTCCATAGTGCGAGAATTATGATTGTGATCCCAGAATTCCAGGCATCATTCAAAAAAAAAAAAAACACCACCAAACCCAAACTGAAGCAAAACCCAATAATTTATGGTGTTAGATAACTGTAAAAGCAGTCATCACATGACAGTTAGGAAAAAAATAAGTCAAAAACTGTTGGAACTATATCTTAATTTCAAAAGCAACCTGGGTAATTGGAAGTTGAGAATGTCATTGAGATACAGGCTCACTCAGACTTTTTGGAAGTTTATTAACTTCAGAATCAAAAGATAGAGATGAGAGGGAAAAACAGCACAGACTGTTGAGTAGTACAGAATCATGAGCTCCGATTATATTATACAAAATAACTATTTTTGTAATAATACGCATCTGTAAAGAATTTTTACCTAATGTCTACAGCTAAATCTATGCATTTATTCCACAATCAGATTTGCTTTCTACATCAGTGTAGTTTGTTTATCTGAGTTAATAAAATCCCCCTCCACCTCCCCCCAAAAGAGTTTTTGTAATTCTTATGTTGCAGCAGAACCACATCTAAAATTGGAGTTGGTTCCCTGTCACTATTGTATAGATTAACTGCTGTTCTTATTGAGCAATTCACCTTTTGATTATCCGATCAATAAGAACACTTACAGCTTGGTGTGGATGCTGATGCCTTCCTCCTTCTCTCACTCTTTATTTTCTGTGACTTTTACAGTAGATATTGCTTGTCATGCACCCACATCCTGGTGGTTCTCTGTAAGGGGATTATTTTGGCTGCCCTAGCTGAGTGCATGCCAAGTCAAGGATTCATTCTTGTCAAAAAAACATCTCTGGTAGGTGCTTTCAAATCCAAGGCATGTGAGTTGATAGTTATGGTGAAATATAGTAGAAAATACTATGTTTAGCCAGAAATTGTATCTATTACTGTTGAATAGGGGGTTGATTTTTATGATCATATCACATTTGGCAGATCCCTTCTGAGCTGTCTTTCATCTTTTTTCAGTTGGTTGGTTGGGGTTTTTTTTCTTCTTCTCTTCTTGCTGCTAACGTTGAAGTTGAAAACTAGCACCGCTTACATCACTACCAGACCAAACTGTGGTTTGCCTAGGAAGTGAAAATGAAATACTTCTGAATCAAAAGTCTGATCTCCATATGGATGCTGTCAACATTACTAAGAAGCTAACAAAAAATTATCTCATCCTGTCCAACTCAGAATGTTTGACTTTCATATCCACTTTTTAACTAGAGAAACATGTATGAACCTGTGAGATCAAGCAGTTCACAGAAATCAAGCTAATCCATCAAAAGTCTAACAAATCAACCTCTAAAAATAGCCTCAATGCTATCTTTTAATCCTTAACAAACATTATATTATTATTTCTTCATTATTAATGTGCTTTTACTAGTAGCAATAGTAGTCATCTGAGATGTCTTCATCAAACTGGATATGATTTGGTTAATGAAGTAACGGTGGGAAATACATTATTGCCCCTAGCCAGCAGAAGAAAGAAGTGGCTTTAAAAAATGGATTTATTTTTCTTTACTTACACAATTCAAAATGGTCATCAGACTTTTTGTGGACAAATCAAAATGTTCTCTGTTAGATCCATTTACAGATTCATTTACACTAAACCACTGGAGGAGGTTATAGAGAAAAAACTCTTTCAAAGATTTCTATATAGTGTTCATTACTTTCTGTTTGATGGGAAAGGAATAGTAAATTGCTTCCACTTCAAAAAAGAATATTACTGTAGCTATTCCAGCAGAAGACTAGGCATATACATAGCTAAGAAAAATATCTAAAATCACTGAAGTGACTATTACTGAGAATCAGAAAACATTTAAAGGCACAGATCATTCATGAGAGCCAGCACCTAATTAGGCGGCAGATAAGACCTTGGTCACAGTAAAATCTTCTAAGTTGAAGTAAATGTTGTGATGTGTGCATACTGTGCAACTTCTTGCCAGCCTCCTCTAAAGTACATGTTGAAGGCAAGGTTCTTTTGGATCACTATTTGAGCCCTCTAGTTTGCTTTTTCTAACAGTACTTATCTCTTTACAATCATTATTTGTGATCATCCTCACCACCCAGGTTAAACTCTGTTTTCTGCTCCTAGAATTTTCCTGCCTCGTATGCTCTTTATCGATGTCTTCCTACTCCTTCTGCATTTTATGCCCCATAGCTTTCTCTTCAGTGTTTGCCTCTGCACTGTGTGACCACTCCATTTTCTTTCTGCCCTCAAAAAATCTCATCTCCGGTGTCGTGCGTTTTAATTCCATGGCTGGTTATATATCAGTGGTGAAGGGGCCATCATCTTCCCTGAGAAAAGTACAGCTTTAATGCTCTGTAGCCACCTGAAATAGTAATATCCTTCTGTGCGCTTGCCTAGGCTGTAAGCATGTTGCACTTAAGCAAAAGGAGTCTGTGCATCACATCCGTAACAGCAGCTTGCAGTGGCTACTTTGGTCATTTAAAGCAGATGAACAGGGGACCATGAGCAAAAAGACCCTCTAACCAAAATCAAGAGTAAACGCTGTGAAAATTGCAAACTACATAGTATTGGCAACTGTTGAGTATTCGAGCTGTGTAAATCCTCCTACTTGTTTTTTAAGAAAGGCAAAAATACCACTTTGTTTCCAGAGATTCATGCAGCCTTTTGTCTCTTGTTACTTTCCCTGGCCTTCCTTTGACTTTCATGTTTGAACCTTTGGAAGAGTACAGAACAAAAGTTACCCAAAATTGCTAAGATTTGCCTGGTTTCACATTAAATGATACAAAACCCCTGAGTTCAGCATCATTTCCACCCGAAATCATAAATCTGCTCACAGTTACTCAGCCTGGGATCATGGAGAAAGTTTTTAAAGGGCCCAAATGTAGGCTTAATAATAAAAGCTGTCAGCGGCTTTGGATCTCATTGCAAACAATTTGTACAGTTCTTTTTCAAAAGCGTGCATGAAACTGAGAAACTTGCCAAAAGACAAATCACAACTGAATCATGCAGTCACCAGAATAAGGACCTGAATTTTGCCTACTGATCATGGGAAAAAGTACTAATGGTACTAACATTCACCACTGGTCTCTTTTTGGACAGAGCAAGTCAAATACAGCGCATATATTATAATGTAAAGAGGTGCCTAGTCTACCAGAAGGTAATAACTGCACTGTAAGGTATCACATCAGGAGGAGTTGCCTGATAACTGAAGGAAGACGGTAAGGTAATGTTATGTGTTGGAGAACGGCCTGCCTATAGCGTTATCAGAAGCCATGAAGGCTGGAGTTCATCTGTGTAAATGTTCACGTCTTTTTGATCAGAATTGAGATGAGCACTCAAGAAAGAATAATTCTAAAGACTTCTGTCTGCTAAGAGCCATGCTGCCATTTTTAAAAATTAACTTTTTAATAAAATGACAGGACTCTGAAGGCCAAAATAGCTGATATCTTTTAAAAACTGGGCAAATTATTAAACCCATGAATAGAATTTGAGAAATTGTCACGAAACTACAACATTCTTGCAGACATATTGTCCATGCTAAAGATATATGACAGGACTCTGGGCACCTATGTGTAATATATCTTAAATAACTTGCTAGAAAGATTTTGCTAAAAATACTGCTGTCTGTCTGCATAATTGAATGGTTCTAATATGTGCCTTTTAAAATGCTTATGTCCAGAAATTATAGTAAGGTTACCGTACTTCTAGACTTTCCTTAAACATGGGGGGAAAAAAAATAAATTCAACTATTTTTATGTGATATTGATTAGAACATGATATATTAATTCAAAATAGCCTTCTGGATTTTTATTTCTTTAATGAATAAAGGGGATTTCATTTAAGATATTGAATTTATTTTATATTCTTCATGAAACACAAGGAAAGGCATTTCTCTTAATGGAGAGTTAACTAGTCTTAAGACTTGACAAGTTTCTTTGAAAAACTGAGTGTTTATGTACTGCTATCTTCCAGTCCTTTACATTTGGTGTTTAAGAAAAATACTGGAAGAAGCCATGATTGTTTTAAAGGAGAAGCAAAAATCAATAGGCAGCTACTTAGAGTATTGCAGTATGCAGATAAGCAGCTTTGCTAAGTCTGAACTTTGCACAGCAACATCAATACAACTTGTAGAACAATGAACTTCAATACAAACGCTGTGAAGGGAGAGAGGAAAAATGCCTCTGATACACGAAGCAGTAAAAGGTGTTAATGCATGTTGACAAGAGCCTGCTTGAGTTATTTACTGTGTTCAAATACTTTGCAAACAAATTCCTAGCAATAACTGCTTCAGAGGAAAAAGGCATGGAATTGATGTGGCCTGTTTGTGTGAAATGCAGACTTCTACTGATACGAAATTAATGTGTTGTGAAAGTCTTCACTTCCATAGGATGTATCAAGACAATAATAGAATTTTTTTTCAGTTGTGTAGAATTTAAATGTCTCTATTTAAAGAAATATTTTACATGTGATAATATTTGAATGTAAAAGACTTTAAATATTTTGTGCATCGTACTTCTTAAGTGTATGCTATGAGGATTATATTGGCCTGTGTCCTGGATAACTGCATTACTCTTATGAGTGGTGAAGGCATGAATAAGTTATTGGTTATAGCAAAGAAAGGATGTGGTGAGGTGTAAGCATTTTAAGTACCCACTCTTTATGTCTCAAGAAAATAATTCATTGTACACCTGGCTATTTATTCAGCTTTCTAAAATGGAGTAGCAACAAAGTCTAGCCTTCAGACTTTCCAAGCACTGGGTGAGGCTGAAATAGTGATTCCAGATGTAAAAGACAAATGCTTCTGTGACAATTCTAGCTTTTCTGGGAAGGCTGGCTTCTAGGAAGTTCTTGGGCAATCCTTTGAAGAACTTCAGGTGATCATCTGTCCTCATGCCTGTGTCTGGAAGGTCTAATAGTCAGAAGCCAAACTTCTGGTTTCTTGTTTTTGTGGAACGTCTTAATGTCTTAATGAGTTTTTCCTGTCTCTTAATGTGCATACTCAGGATGAATATAATGCTGGAGACTGTCTGGTTTGGGTCAGTCAAAACTGTAGTTAAAATAATCAGTGTTCCCTGAACTAGTTGTTAGAAATTGACATCAGAAAGCTCTTAGGGTCCTTGTAGCTGCTGCCTCCCTTCTCTGTAACTTGGACTGCATGGATGTTGTTAGGTGGGCAATTGTTCTTTCCCTGCCTCTGCCCACCCAAGCCTTTGAAGCCTTGCGCCATTCATCTCACCCCATACTGGAGCTGGCCTTGAGGGCACTGCAGGAGTTGTTGCTTTGACCTTCCCTAATTTGTACAGTGAGGATTTTTTTTAAATTTATTTATTTTTAGTAAAAGCTGTCCACAAAGGTTTAGGTCCGGAAACAGAACCATCTCTGAGTAACAAGATATCTCCTTGGCCCCAATTTCTCCTGCCGTTTTATAATATACGAGTAATCACTAGTGTTTTCTTAATCTTCAAATCCACTGTCAAAATCAGATGAGAAATCAGGCACCGCTTATAATACCAAAAATTAATTTACATCGTAGGAAGTCCTAGACATTTTTGGCAATGACAACATTTAAGTTTAAAATGGATAGCTAGAAAATCTAAGGAAAACGGTGAGACTTAGAGTCGTGAAACAAACAGTATCATCTGGGAAGCAACGATTTGGTGAGTACACATCTTGGTTTGATTCCCAAAGTATTACAGATCCTAACAGAGAAAAATGTACCTTCTCAGCTGTTACCTTACCTACTTCTACATTTTAAAACAGTGAATATTGCAGTACAGGAAAAAAGTGGAATTCAATGTTTTAATTAAAAACATAATGAAAAGTGACATTTCATTATGGCATAAGCAATGTCAGCTACTCTCATTTAAATGTTCAGAACAATTTAATCCAATATTTCCTTTTTAGATAACTGTAGTTTTCTAAAGATTGCAGGATTTCATGCATTGACCTTGGCCCAGAAAAGAAAAAATCTTTTAGCAAGCGGTCGTCAGTATACAAGAGAAAACAGAATGCTATGTTGCTGTAAGAAGCCCGAGATCAGATCTGGGGATACATCTCAGCACCTTTGTCAGTCCTTACAGATCGTTTAATGCCCCGTGCCCTACAGACTTAAGTCTCTGCCCTGATGCCTTCTGAGTGTCACCTGAAAGTTGTGCTTTGTCCAGAGTACTTCTATTATGCAACTCCCAACCCAAAATGTTGTTGGTTGTTTGTTTTTTTTATTGTTCAGAACAATTCCACATAAGACCTTTAAAATAAAATGACAGTATTGAAAAACAGCCAAGTACAGTTTCAGGTATGTCTTTTGGGAAATTATTCTAATACTGTGATACTTCTGAATCGAACGCATAATCCTGCATGAAAGTCAGTAAGAATCAAACTGTTCTTATTGCACGTCTGTCTTTGCTGGATACCTAAAAGTCTATCCAAACTTCAACACACTGAAGCTTTTATTGTTTTGTGAACGTTTATAAAATTATGGACTTACCAAGACATGAAAGAGTAGGTATGGTTGAAATAGGCACCCAAAGAGGTAAGATGTTTTTTGAAACTTCCTTGGAACACTTTATTTCCCTTTCTTTTGGCAATTTGAATTAAGCACTTTTTGAGAATTTTAAAATACATTGAGTATTTCTGCTTCTAGTAAAGTTGTGTGCATGTTTTTGCTCATAGTGTCCCTGGTAGCATGGAATATGTCTAACTTCTGTTGTCTTTGGTGACGATAAGCTACAAACCCTGTTTTCAGCTAGCTGCCTGAATTTTGGTACTTAATGCTTGCCTCGCACATAAGAAAGCTTGACTGGGCTTTGTTAATGGCAGAAGTCAAATCTAAATACATACCTCTTCCTAAAGCTGAAGTGTTGAGCTCCAAGGGCAACTCCTTAGCGAGTGTGAAGACAACGCAACTCTATTTGCTTAACCACAGCAGTGCTGTGCTAGATCCGCTCGAAGATCCAGGTCCGTGGATTTTGCTGATCTTTTTAACGCCAATGTGAGAAGATATTGTTACTGTGTGCTTTGATTATTTTCTATGCTTTTCTCTCCTGCAGTGGGAAAATTAAATCTAAATGTTCACTGTAAATGGTGGTGGCTTATCAGCATTCTCTGCTATCCATCTGATGGGATTTTTTTGTTTGTCACATCTCTGCCCTCTGTGACTACAGTGATTTGTTTCTTTTCCATCCTTCTGAGACTAATGTTATGTGATGTTGATTTGAAAAACTGGTAGAGTGGCCAGCCTTTCATCTATCTCGGGAGGACACTGGAACTAAATCATTACTCTGTTGCTATAGTAAAGGAATTACACAGGAGTTGCACAGCAGTGAGGACCCTAAGCTTGTTCCCAGAACAGTTTGGCTTACTGAAAAATAACTGCTGTGTGAATAAACCCCTGTTGCTCATCTAATATGCCACAATACCCATCCAAATAAGTGAAAAGGCTGTTCTTGTATTTTAAGTGCTTATTAACATGGACCACTTAGAAAATACTGTGTATATTTCCAAGGGAGGTCAGAGATAAATCACTCATCTTTTTTGCTTAATCCAAAATCTCCTCTGGACGCATTTGGCAAAACTCTACTTAATTATATATTTGTTCGGGGATATCAATTTGTAATTTATGAAGTTGTGATGCCAAATGTACTGTTTCTGCAGTAGGTCATAATTCAACACCCTGAGTACACAGCAGTGTGCTGTTGATGCTCAGCCCCAAGAGAGGGGGTGGGCAAAACGTTTGAAAGTCTGATTTCTAGGGCTGATTTCAGCAAAGAGAAATTTAAATCATCTATCGTTTTTCATGTCTTTCACAACAAGGATTTCTTCCCTTTCAGTTCCTATTTTCCTATACAGGAAATGGGTATCTATCTGCAAAATGCTGGATGCCATCCTTTCACGGTTCAATTTCTAATGATGTTTTTTCTTTCAGATTTTCATCTGTGATGTTTGTATGTGCAGTATTATTTAATCCTAAGGAAGAGCAAAGTGGTTGATTTTCATAGTTTTAAGGTATGAATGCTGTCATTTGGGGGTATGTACTTCCCTTTTGGACTAGGAAATGAAATTTCCAAACTTTACATGCTCGGCTTCTCTTTCCAAAGCTACTGGGCGCATCCCTATCAGATGCAGTTATGTTTTGAAGAACTACCTCTTTCTATAGAAGAGAATAAACAGCAAATACCCAGTGATTTATTTTGCCTATTAGGCTTCAGTGTTTGAAAATGTTTGTTATATGGAAACAATGACTCGGGTAATAGGAATTATTAGTGGGTTATGGATGATGTTAAGCTCTTTTTATTCCATATTAGTAAGAACTCAAATGACCTATGAGGCCTTTAACAAATGTATAAGCACAAGTTTAATGCTCTGAACTTCATGAGGAGTGGTCGTTCACATTTAACATATGAAGAAAACATTGAAATTCACGTTTTCAGTGTCAGAAGATTAAGAATACTGCTTTTAATAATGCTATATCTACTCAGTGGTTTGGAAAATGGAAATGTAAATATGTTAAATGTATTTAAAAGATGTGGTGCACGTATTTAAAAGATGTGGTGCACGAAACTTTACAATGAAATGCAAACCTAATCCATAGACTTGGCTCACCAGTGTTGGATTTTGCACGTATTAGCAAGCTGAGTCAGATTTTTGAGAGATTTAGCTAATTTATGCTTACTCATTTGAGGTTTTGAGGGTTGGTTTGGAGGAAAGAGTCAGACTATGCTATCTGTTTATTCTTTTAAAATGCGGTCTGAATACTGCATAATTTTTAGGACATAGAGCAAGTAATCTTAATTTTACTGTCCAGATTGCACTGAATAGCCTTTTCTATACTGTATTTGCTAAGCAAATTCTATCTGTGATAAATGTAAGCAATGTGGAATAGAAAAATGCTCAGAATTTGAAACCTGTTCTGCAATGATTTCCTACCTGATCACCATTATCGGTTTTTGAGAACTGTCTCTGAAATGAAACTCCTTATGCAGACAGTCACTTATATGCATTACTAACTCATATGTTACTTGATTTCTGTGCTTTGCCCAAGATAAGCAATTTGGGGACATTGCTGCTTGAATTTTATTCAAACTAATCAATCAGGACAGAAAATGAAGGCATTATTAACATTCAAACTGCATTTTCACTTCCCACAGAAATGTTTTTTATTATTATGGCTAACTGTGTCAGCAGTCAGACTAGACATAGACTCATTGCCAATTAATATAAAAATTCCTTTCTTTGATTTACTAGGAGAGACTGAGGGGACAAAATTGTTTTATTTTATTTCATGCATTTCCTTTCTCCAGGCTTCACCTGATTGAGGTATTGGCTCTCTGTGGGTCAGTGTACTTTAAAGTTATTAATTACTTCACTTCAATCTATAATACTTAATTAAAGATTAAAACAAAAATAAATTGGTTGTGTTTGGTGAAAATGTTGTCAGCCAGATGGGATTTCAGCAACATAATAGAGCCGATAGGTTTGTTTTGTTTGTAGCGATACTGGATGACCTTGAAATGTTCATCTGGCCAATGTGGACTCTTTAAGATAAGAAGCCAATTTCTTTTCTTCTCTTTACCTGGGTTAGGATTAACAGTTTGCATTATCAAAAGGATATTAGCACATGACAAGCCTACAGATATTTCTTAGGTTATTTTGCTTGCTGTCACTTGGAGCCAGCATGAAGGCACTGTCAGCAGAACTCATACATGTTTGGCTGCAGCTCTGGCTGTACAGAGAAGAAGGCAGCTTTAATATTCACCCTCCAAGATTTGCTGTTGCATTTCTTGAAGTCTCATTTTGTAACTGAGCAGAAAAACGCTGTTGTTTTGTTGCTCTGAGAGGCAGAATTTGGAAATGAAAAAGTTACTAGATTGAAACAGCCATTTCCCTGCATCCTTAGAACAGACAGCAACTAGATTAAGAGTTAGGTTAAACTCTTCCAACCCTTCTCTCCTTTGCTGGAATGAATAAAGTCCAAAGGACTTTATATTTGCTATCATTTAAATCCCTCTGGGTAAGAAATCCCTTTTCAAAATGCTACAAAATATTCTGCCCTATTCTAGACATCAGTGATAGCCGCTCTGCTATCTCTATACTTTTCAATTGCCAGTCAGGACTATAAGCACGTGTTCTTTCCATAATAAAAACAAAAACCTTTTCAGTAATCAACTCCGTTAAACTCTTACTTTTTCTATCCCAAATTTCACGTGATGCAACATACCACAGTGCTCTAGCTTACATCCAGCTCTTTCTTTAAAGTTAATTCTCTGTGAAAAGAACTTGCTTTTGATGGCCAAGAAAGATTTTATACCTTTTAAATAACATAGATGCTCTGTTTTCTTTTGAATAACTTGTTTGGTGCTTCCTCCCATCTTCCTCCCTTCTGTAGTACAAATGAACTCCTTTAAAGGCAGCATCTGGGCTGAAGTTTTCTCCCGCTTATATAAAACCAAATGTTAAAAATGAATTTTAAAAAGGTCATTGTATGGGCTATGAGTGCCAATCTGATATAGATGTTACTCAAAACTGAATACAGGCAAGTGCCCTTTTGGCCAAGATCAAGTTTAGCTCTGGTTTAATATCTGATATATCTTACATCTAGCATTTTCAAGGGTCATGCTATAAAAAAAAAAAAGCTATGTAATTTCTGCTAACTTTTTTTTGCTATTGTATACTCTTAAAGATCTGGGATGCAGCTTTTGAAAGGTCTTTAGGTGTACGTATTCACTGGAAATTGAATGCTTTTACAATACCTTTTAAAATTTGTCCCCCAACTACTCCAGCACTCGCTGGTCCTTAAACAATTGCATGGCAATATAGGTTGCTATTCTGCTGATGCTGAAAGATAAACCTCCTCCTTGTACCCTGCTATTTTCAGTGTGTATAATCTTCACACCTGGAACAGTGAAGATTTGGATTGTCAACATGTACCTTGGTGGTTGGAAAATGCTGTCTCCTGCCTCCTGGGACTGCTAACACTCGGGAAGCAGGCTGAGCCGGGGTGCTAACAGACACCGAGCAAATAAAAAGGAATAACAAGAGTTTAAAGAGGAAACATACAGAGAGACAGAAAATCTCTTCTCACCCTCCAAGTCTCATGTTTCTGTCACGTGGAGCCTTTGCTGTGTGGATTTGGCAGGCCCGTTAGTGGAACCCGTAGATATCTGGCAAGAGTTAGAGGCATAATGTCGATTTATCTGAGTCAAAAAAAGAGCTCGAGTTTACTGAAGCATGAATTTGCAGTGTACCTTAAAGGGGAGGCGTGGATATACAAGCAGAATTTTGTGTTTCTATTCCCATTGCATAAGAGAGATTTTCATGGAGATTTTCTCTGCAAACAATATCATATTCAGCAGAGATTCTTAAGACAGAAGAAACTTGCACAAGGTATGCAAGTCCATGCTTTTCTAGAATACCTGGCTAAGTTACTGAATATTAAATCTTGTGTGTGCATATAAGGAAGCACTGAGAGAAGATGCACAGAGGAATATAAACCTAGGTATATATTTTTTACATCTGCAAATTTTTCTTTGGGCCGAGGATGCAGTCAGCTTCATTTTTTTTCTAGAAAATACAAAATTGGGAAATAATATAAACATCGTACACAAATGAAAGGCAAACAGCATGCAGCCAGCCTGGAAAAGTGAAACTCCTGACAGTGATCATTTTTTAAAATGATGAGAGATTTTGGTGGTTTAGCCTGTGCAAAATAGATCAATAAATTGAAAAGATGTTGTTCAGAGAAAGCTTAATTAGTTCAGATTTGCAATTGTCTTTGACTCTGTAATTACATAACTCTGGATCCTTTCTACCTGTCGCATCCCCTCACAATTACTATATTTCCCTTTACTGTCACCATGTCATATCTTAAATTAGTTGATAATTACTTTGGTAGGGTCATATTTGCATTTTATAACCTGTTACCAATTTTGCAAGTGTGGACCTCATGGTACTGTGTAATGTTAGTAAACTAACTTTGAATTTAGAATCTCTAACTGCTGAACACTTTGATACAAGAGAAATTGCTGATCTATTGATTAGATCATGCTGCTGTTTGAGTGTCATAACCCGAGTCATCAGGTAACAGGAAGACGGGTACTGAGGCTGTAAAGAATTTGGTTTGATTAAACATCTCGGACACCACTGTTTGGTTTTTTTTTTTTTTTTTATTATTTGATGCAAGATCTTTCTGACAGCTTACTTAAAAATGCACATAGGTAAATTTTCTTAATTGTATTCATTTTCCCCATGTCCACGTAGACAGTGCTTTAACTTTCCAAGACTCCTAAACTAGGGAAAGAGGGAAAGAATGATCAGCTCGGGGAAAAATACTGTCCTCGGCACATCTGCGAGAGTCACATGCAGAGGGCTTCAGTTATTTTAAGCCAATACTTTTGTCTAGAAATAGCAAACCTACTGCGAGAAAGTTGATTATAACGGCAACTGGATGCCGGCACAGTGGACAGCGATGGGGATAAGGGTGTCAGGAGAGCTGCATGGGCAGTTATTTCCTGCGTGCCCAGAGCCTATAGCAGCGCTGCAGCTGACCAAAGGCTCAGGCTAACTCTCCGGTGTTACTGAGATTCTGGTTCCTGACGTTACAAATCTTCTGTATTGACAGAGGGGTCAGTCCTCTGAAGGTGTTGTCATACGATAGGGGATGCTGACATTACCGGTGTTCCCCTAGCAGAAGGCAATATGTGGGTGTGAAGTAGGCTTAGAGAACATAAGCTTTGTACAAACATCGTGCTCTTTCTGCAGGTTAATCAGGTCTTTAATAAAAGACCGTGGAAATGTCAGCAGTCTGAACAAATAAACCAGAATTGTAACTGAATGTTCATTCAAACAAAGAAATATAAACCCTTTTTTTATTAGTGCTCTTCACACAGAGAGGAAATGGATTAGAAATATAATTAGAAAATATATATTTTCTAAATATTATCAATTAGTTTCAGTTCATAGTTGAATATGCATTGCACATTAATCTTACAGACATGATCACACTCTAAGGCCTGCAGTCCAAAATTCTTTAATGAAAAATGTTGCTTGGTAAATAGATTAAATAAATGGAAGAATTAACTAATTAAGCAACCTTTTGTGTTGGATTAATTAAGAGATTATAATGATAGGAGGGGGAAAAAGGTAATTTTTGTGTCAAGGCAAAAAGCCAATCATGTATCTTTTTGGTCAGAAATATAAAATGCTCTTTAAGCCAACCTTTTCTTGCAGGTAGTGTTGAAATACAGCTATCTATGAAATATATTTTTCTGAATACTGGATGAGACTGAAGGGTGGCTAATAATACCTGCTCTTAAAAGATCCCATTATTGTATCTTGAATACTAAATTAGATATAACCTATTATCTCTCAGGGTAGTATTATTGCTATATTATTTTAGGAGGGTTTGGGGGGGGTTGTGTGTTGTTTTTTTGTGAGTTTTTTTTTAAATATGAAAACTGGCTAACAAGTTGGTTTGCTTGCTTGCTCTTCTTATAACCCTTCTCTCTCTACTCTTAAAATATTGTAGCAAATTTTTCTCTGGTTTGCTTACCTGCAAAATAAAGCCAAAATAATGTCAGAACTTCTAATCAATGGAATGTAGATACAAAGACAGGAAAACTGTACTTTTTGTCCACTGCAAACAGGTGGAAATATGGTTGGTAAAGCAAAATAGATTAAATTGCAGGAAGGAAAATTTACATTTGGTATAGGGAAAAACATTTTCAATCCTCTAATATTGAGGATATGAAGCACTGGAACAGAAAGCCTAGCCAGGCTCTGTAATTTGCATTTTTTAAAGAAATAGTTAGACAAATATTTGTTAGGAATGACAGTCATGTCTGATCTTTCTCTGGAACAGGGGATATGCTGTAACCTTTGTAAAA
>NW_009648330.1:1595467-1611647 GCF_000708025.1 Charadrius vociferus
AAAAAACTGATGAGAAAGTCAGTATGCATCTCATAATTTTTCACCATATGGAATGGTTTATGCTTTTTTTCTTTTCTTCTTTTTCTGTCTTTTCATTGTTTCCAGATGAAATGGAACAGGTTTTCCTAAAAGCATACTATGGACCTTGCTGAAGTTGATGACACCTGCAGAACGATGACCACAGCCTCTGGATCCTCCTTGTACTCTCAGATTTGCCTCGCCCAGCTGGAGAGAAGGTTAAAATGAAGATTTATACTTAGTGATGCTAGGTGAGTTCCTACTGACATTTAGTTTTGGCAAGGCTTCTCCTCTTTTATATGCTGAGCTCTCAGCTCTGCTCTTTGGGCAGTTTTTGACACAGGTGTGGTGTAGTGCCATCGTGTGGATTCAGGATGGGTGGAGGCAGGAGATAGGCTTGAAAGATAAAAGTAGGTGTGGGGCAGGTGTGCAGGTAGTTTGAATCACCACAGCAAAGAAATGAAAGTGTTATTCTAGATTATCAGGTTCTGAATAGCCAGTCCTCCAGATTTTTGGATACTGAGCATCATTTAATTCAGTAAATTGTGGAAGCAATAAAAATACTTAATTTTAATCCAGAATTTGTCTGTCACAGGCAAAGGAATAGATGAAGAACAGTTCTTTGACAGTATTCTTCTCCTTTCCTAGATGCCTTTTTTAATTGCATATCTATCATGCTTATTGCAAATGTCAATGCAGGTTGGTCTACTTGCAAGAACTTTTTGGTCTGTGATAGTCACCTAACTAAGCTCAGTAGCATAAATAGTGCTGATGATGCCAGGACAGTGGAATCCAGAATGGGACAGAAAAGAGATACACAGAACAGTCTGTAGTATGACTATAGGTATGGCAGTGGGACTATAAACTGTTGTATACATGGAAGCAACAAAGCCTGGAATGGGGCTTTTCAAGGAGTCCCCCAAACCAGACCATATTTTGGCGTTGCTGTTAAATACATAGATGAGATCACCAAGTGGAATGTGAATGAAAATATAATGTGATATATGGTGTTGCAATTGCCAATGGAAAGCAGGCTTTATTGTTTGCTATGTAGAAAATAGTAGCGCATATTTGAAAACTGTAATTAGTTAACGTAATAATCTGGAATTCATGCAATAACAGATTAAAAACTTGTAATGGCTACGTTGTTGGATGGGTATTCTGCTGTTGAGTAGCTGATCTAGCTTACTGATTTTAGAAAAAGCTTGTTGAGCAGCATAAGAAAGTTTTCATCGTTATTAGTCTTTGCAGAAAGGTGTTTGAGTGTCTAACAGAGTTCCTGTTGGGTACTGTCCTTGTCACTGAACATATTATCCAGACATTAATGTTGATAGCTTTGCCAGTGTGTTTATGAGAAAGGCCAAAATCTGAAGAGGCACAGACTAAACTAAATCCTTCCTTCCTTCCTTGTCAAGGCCTTGATACTGTACGTGGATAGGAAACCTAATATTACCTCTGCAGTGCCTGTCTCATGGATTAATAGCAGAATTTAGTCTCCCTGCATGTTAACATGCACTACTCTCTCAGCAGCAATAAATTCACACAGAAGTACCAGCAGTTCACCAAAAACATTGAGTCCTGTGATCTTTTGATTCACCTCAGGTGCACTATGCCTGAGATTTCATATGAGTAAGTCTGCTTGATGACTAGCGTATGAGAAGAGCCATACTACTCCTTTAATTACTCCTAATGAAGGATCATGGGATGGTGATGACATCATTTTAAGACTTGCTATGTCTAAGTGCACTGCCAGGAAGAGGGAAGATGAATGATGATTTATGTACCTTGGACAAAATTCAGATAAAAACCACTTCAAAAATGTTAATTATTTGAGGTCATTTTCTATTACGTAGGATCTGTTCTTTAGAATTTCTTACAGGTTAATAGAGACGATTCAGGAGTGTTCAGCCTGGGTTGGTTTGGCAAGAAAAAGCAGCAACTGTGGGGGGGAGGGAAAAGAAAGAGACAAAGGGTGTGATTTATCGATGTGCACTTTGCTATTTGTGACTAACAAAGAGATGGTTCACAAATGTCTCAGACTCAAAGCTGTGATCTGTCAGAACTGCTGAGCTGGGGAAATACTACCACTAAGTAAAAATAGATTGGTCAGCAGTTGCAGACTTATCTGTAAGCAGGTCATCCCATACTATCTATATGTGCAGCAGGCATATCATTTTGCTGGGTTAGGAGTAAGATAACTTTGTTGCAGTGTTGTCTGTTATCAATCAATGGTTTTAATTAGTTACATGATTGACTAATAAAAAAACTCACTGATTAATTGATTTTTTTTGATCTGGCTAACACTTGCTTTATTATGAGGTGATTTTTCATTTGAACTAAATACTTTCTTATCAAAATGCAGAGGATTTTTATCATTTCTGAGGGAGCGAAGGAGTAAAAGAGTGTGGATTGGGAAGGAATACTGACATCTGTCAGAAAAAAAGATTAAAGGCACTACTGATCAGTGTTCGTCTGATAAAAATTATTTGGAGTCTCTGTGAAATAGTTGTGAGGGTTCACACATTTTTTTGAAATCTACTGCCATTTGCCACAAATCAACCTTTCTGTAATGATGAAAGGGATAGGTTTAGTATTGTAACACTTCTTCTATGCTCTGTAATAACGCTGATTGCATCATCACCCATAAATACCCTTATATTTACTAAACAGTAAACCTAATGCTTATTTACAGTTTTCTTAGCACCTCAACTCAAACACAGTTATATATACACATACATCCATTCTCTCTGCTTTGAATAGGCAAACTGTGTTATCGTGGGTAGTTATGTGCATGTGAATTTGTTCATCATAAATCTGAGGCAGCCTTTGCTGCAGCTAGCAGGACCCATCACAGTAAACAAGTGATGACATTGACTTGGCTCATAAGATCCTGGTTCTCCACACATGTATGTCATTAGAGTTTGTGTAGCATCTATGGAGTGGCAAATATGTTTTATATATATATATATATATATATATCCCAGAAACAAGTTTGCAGACTGCCTGGAAATCCTGAAAGAGAAACAACCCCTCTTGCATGGAGCAGTTAAGCTGCCATTAATATTAGCAATCTACATGCATACTTAAAAGGAAGCTGTCAAACTAAGTCTTCCGGGGGGCATGGACTGAGCTGTACTACATGTAGGGTTGTAGCACTTCTGGATGCTAGGCTTTAAAGTGTGAGCTTTGACTACAACAGAGTCTAAGTAAATCAGATAAGCAAAGCAATTTCTCCTGGCATATGGACCAGCATGCAGTTTTATGTTTCTTCATCTCAGTGGCTTGTATTATTCTAGCATTGAATACTTTTTTATTTAACGTCCCATTGTCTGTCACTGACCATGTTGGCTGTTTCTCTTGATTGAGAAAATGTTCATGCTTGTTTCTGTCTTCAGGCATGCATTTGATTAGACTAGTGACCCAGAACGTTAACACAGTTATGTGACTGACGTCCTCCAAAAACTATCGTCAGTTCCTCCACAGGCCTAGCAGGATCAGAATGAATTAAACCTTTATGATTTTCAAGGGATGGAGGTTTAAGGAGAAAATATCAAACTGACTCAAGATGAAGCAGCCTCGTAACTGGTTTTCAACCATCCCAAGTAGTGGGTGCTTTGTGAAAACTGTAAGTCACAGAGAATGAGGAATGTACACAGCTAAGCTACCTGTGGCTCCCCGCCAACTTCTAGCAATCGGGTGAAACTTTCCTTTGTCTCCTTCTGTCCGCCAAATACTGTGGTTCGCTGAACAAGTCTGTAGATATTTACTCTGAGCTCCGTTCCTGGCTATCCTACTGACTCTAGGCAATTCACTTTATATTACAGTCCACTTTTGTGGTCTTTAATAGTAAATGTGTTTATCACCAAATCCCTTTTGAGATGGGAAATATAATTCTGAGAACAGAGAGCATGTGGTTAATGTTCATGCAACACTAGAAGCAACAAGCATGTGAGTTATTTCCATGAACAATATTGTATTTGTACTACAGAAAGATAAATTATAAGCTTTTCCTCATAGTAGCAACAAAAGCAAAATATGTTGTTCTCATACTCGTAGTGAGCTCTTTTTCTGTCATCTAGATAGGAAGTAGTAGTAATGGTTTTGCCACAGCAACTATGTAAATGAGAAATACTCCACCCCCACTAAGGCACGGTCGCTCTTTTCTTTGCTACCTGGTGGTTTAAATGCCTATTGTTAGCTATAGTTTCTTGAGCCATTCAGCTATTTTGGGTAGGTAATGAATGATCTGCTTTCTGCAAATGGAGAGTATTACCGTAATTACTTTGCATGGGTAATATTTCCAGCTAAGCTTTAGATGACCCTTATGCAAGAGCAGTGAAGCAGATGATGTGCAAAAGGGAAAACTGTCACTGCTAGATCCAGTATTTCAGAGCACGTCCACTCGCGCAGTCGAGACGCGGCGCAGCTGCCTCAGCCAGCCTCTGAGCCTCAACTGGCTGGTGACAAACTCGCTGGGTTTGTTCAATGAAGCCCAGTGCAGCCGATGAAGCCTCTCCACTCCTAGCTGTGGAGCTGAGGTCTCTGCACTGTGCTAGGGGATAAACATTTGAACAGGTGAAACATCCTGTTCGGGAAAGAAATTTCCTGACTCTGTTCCCTTTGTCTTTAAACTGGATCATCACCCCTGTCCCAAACGCTGCAGGCTCTAACACCTGGAGCTAGCTTTAGATGCTGACTATGTAGATTGCAGGCTGATGTGAGCCATATGTGAGCTGCTTCCAATTTGTACTGGGTCAGCGGTGGCAGCAAAACCACTTTCCCAGGCTTGATGAGGAGCTTGGAGCAACAAGGCCACCCTTGTGGGCTCTGTCAGCAGGCTCTGGGTCACTTTGTCGCTGCTCTGTGACTTGAAGTTGGTCTGCAGCCACCCAGTAACAAAGTTTAGGAGTTAACTTGGACCTGGGACCCTAACTTCATTAGGAAGCTGATCCTGGTGGGCCCTATACAGGTAAGAAGCCTTAAGTCAATCCTGACGTTTTACTTAACATTGGTGCTGGGAAGGTGGCTGTCGGATAGGATGTTGACAAGGCCTGAGCTTGTCCTGCCTGAGGGTGTTCTGCTGGATGGGGTTCGCTGCTCCATTATGCAATGATGCATGTCCGTAGCTCAGGTCCCTTCACTGTGCCTCATGTTAGCCTTAGTGGCCTTGTGTCTGTAGGATACAGTCTTTAGGGAAGGACTCGAACAGTTGTTAGCAGAAGACTCATATAGCGGAGAGAAGTACAGTAAGATGTAGACAAGCAGAAAGAGTACCTCAAAGTTCACGGAGGAAGCTGGAAGTACAAAAATGAAAAGTTCAGAGGACAAATTTTTAGTGTGATCACATAGTGGAGATCTTTTGAATTCCTATTCATGTAGGCTTTTGTAGAGACATTAAGTCACCCTGCTCAAGCTAAGCTCTGAATCATCTTTATGAAGTCACTACAGGTTTCTTGTGGCAATAATCAATAGAAACTTCTTTTCAGACTTATTTCAAGCATTTCCTGGAGGGAAAACTATTCCTGGGCATTCTATCTCATGGGTAATCACAGGAAGTTTAAAGGGATGGACCCGTTGCTGACCCAGTTATAATGGCATTTCAGGATGTATTTAGAAAGGCTGGATTGGATTCACAATGAATGCACAGAGGAGGAAAATAACTTTGTCTGAAAACATCCAGCAAATAGTTTGATTTATATTCTAGAGCAGGACTCCTAAGCTAACACCAACAAGTTCGGGATCTGTGGGACACTGTTAGGTGATGTTAAAGCCTTGAAATCCAAGATGGAAGACGTTGACGGCAGTAGGTCCTTTAAGATGATTTCTGGGTTGTGATTTGGGGTTTTTGTTTAATAGCATAGAAGCAGCAATTAAACAGAAACTCATCAGCACTGAATATTATTAACTTCATGCTCTGATAGTGTGGTTCCAGTTGGTTTGGGCTGGAGCCTCTTGTCATTTTCTGTCTATTTAAACTTCATCAAGTCCCCAGTGACTTGGAAATTAGTTCTGACAGAGCAGGCATTCTTGTTTTCAGTTTTCTGCTGAACAAAATGTCAGCAGGTGACAACCAGTGTTTCCTTAGTGCAGTTAACAAGGTTAAAGAGTCCTAATCTATGGCACTTTCTTGTGAATGTCTGTCTTGTGAATTATTCTGACACTGTTTCCTACTAGCCTCTTGGATGGTGGGTATTGAGGACTGTCAGCTTAATGTCTAACATTGTACTTCAATGCAAAAATGCTTAATTTCTAATTTCATGACCTCTTATCTGTGGAATCTTGTTAAGAATTATTGTGTTAGGCATGTAAAATAACAAAAGTAGGTTCACCAAAGGCAGTTTCCCATTTAGCTTCTTAGAAGACTCTATCAAGCCAGTCTCAGGTGCACTTAGCCAGTGCTTTTCTGTGTTTCTGGCCAGTGGCACAGAAAGAGATGTATGCTTTGTTTCCTATAGGTAATTTTTTTTGGTGTGCCATCAATATATAATTTTTTTTTTTGTTTAACTTGATGTTAAGCACCATTTGAACGTAGACATACAGCAGCCCTTGAAAAAAGCAAGTACAACACCTTTACAATATTTCCCCAATAGAGCTGGCATTGTGGTCAGCAGAGTGCAATTAATATTCCTTCCAAATTAATATATAAATAGTTACTATTACATAGAGAGTCACACTGTATTATAGAGGGAGTCCTTACTAGTTCAAGTTGCTTCTGTGGCCCCACCACAACTTGGGGTACCTTCAGGAGAACCAGCCTCCCAGCGTGACAGGGGACTGTATTCCCTGGCTGGAGAAGTCAACATCCTGTATGTCACCATCCCTACAACCCTTTGCTCTTGAATTTTATTTCTTACAGTTTCCATCATGAGTAGTTAAAGGTATTGCAGCTTTTTTATAAACCAGACATTCCTTTCATTCAGAGATGCCTTATGCAAAGCATTCGCTGAGGAACCAACATCAAAAAATTAAGACAAAACCACCTTCCCCACGGGAGCACTTCCTCGGTACGTGTTGATGAAACATGTCAAGACTCTCTAAATTGACTTCTTAGGTTCACTGCACGGTTTCTCTTTCAATCGCAATCTTTTGTCCTGTCTGTGCCTTAGTTGTATATATTTTGTTACTCCTTCAACGGTTGATTTATTGGTGGAGAGACCAGCTGTGCCTAGTTTACATGAGATGTATTATAGGAGGGCTGAAGAGGTCTGGTTTAACTTAGACATATTGGAGCTGTAAAAACGTAGATTGCAAGTTGATAGAGCATTGATTTACCTGATTTCTGTTTACCTGGATCAGTCAAACCAGTTTCTCCCAGGTGTTAACTGAGCAATGTTTCAGTGTAGTAAGTGTAATGGAAAAAAAAGATAATTTCAGACTGTATCATTAATTTTGTTAGATTCTAAGGGACAATAGCCAACATTCCAGAATTTTCTCTTCTAATTAATGAGTGGTGTGACTGCTCCATAACTAGTGCCCTGCATCAAACACCACCTGTGTGGCATGGGTTGTATTCACCGAGCTCTTAGTTTTAGTTAAACGTTGCTGTACCTGCTAACAAAACGGAAACAGCTGTGTTGAATTGCTCTGAGTTACAGTTTAGTTGTGAGGTAGAAACAAGAAACTGTTTTCTTCATATACGTGGCTTCAGAAAAATTCCAAGCAAGGCAAATTTCTCTGAGCTAAAATACAGGACGGTCCACAGCCCCAAACAATGAGAAATAGACTTTAAGCAGCTGAACTGACTGTGCTAACTTAAAAGAGAAACTGCCTAGCTATTGATAATGGGAGACATATATATGACTGTCATCTCATCTTGTAATACACATAAATTAAAAATATGATGGTAACCTACTTTTGGTTATGTGCTTTAGGCGTTTAAAGTTCCTCTTGTCTTTCTCCCCTGGGCTTCAGTTCCTACGCTTTAAGTTCATGGAAGTCAAGACACAAAGGAATAGTAGAATGAACTTGTAAGGGCTTATATTATTTCTATGCTTGTGTTTAAAGGTTGGAGTAATTTCCCAAAAACAGAAATAGTTTCTTCTATCTGAAAACAGGAAGAAAAATATGAAACCGTCCTTGGTGATTTGATTTGCAACACCAAGACAAAAATGCTTATAATTTTATAATATTTTTATAATATGATTATTACAGGAAGAGCGTAGTTTAAGTTATCTCGTGCTGTTGCTGTTTGTGCTAGAGAACATGCAGAGCCTTGTGCTAGATAATGGGTAACCGAGACAGAGAGCCTGTCTCCTCTCGCCAGAATACAACTTATACTGTATTTTGCTCTTCTATATAGGTAAGTGTGTCTTTTCTAAATGAAATGGTAGGAAATGGTCTTTCAGTGCATACTTTGAAAATCTGTCATGACTTGGCATTTTGGACAGGGACCTAAGGGAAGAGAGGACTGGATTTTTCCCATGTCCTTGAAAATCAACCCACATCTGCCTGTGTGTTAAGCCTCTAACTAAAGGAACTTGCACATCCAGCACTTTCTGAAGACTTTCTGCTAAAATCCCAGAGTGGTCCATTTGTCTGTAATGTGTTCTCCACCCTACAGAGCCTTAGGACTGTGCAGGATGTTAGAGGGTCAAGGACCTCTTGTCTCGGAGTGAATCTCTACTGGGCTGGCTGTGACTTAGCATCCATTTTGACTTTTTATTGGCCATGATGATTTTGAGAACTTTCTACTCCTTTTTAAGATCGAATTACGATCAAATTCCAAAGTTAAGAAGCAGACATGATTCATGGCATTGTTGTTTTAATTTTGTAGTGGTGGCAGTGTTGTTTTGGGTTTTGTTTTTAAGGAAAACCAGGTTATACTAATACACTTGACGTCTTGTATATTTGTATCATGTCTGCCTACAGTAACTGGTCCAACAGACTGCCATTTTCCTTTGAAATTGTTGTTTTCAGCCATTTAAACTCTTGCGGTAACTTTTGCAGCACTCAGTGTGGCTCCATGTGATGCAATCCTAAAAATTTTGATTTTAAAAAAGATTTTGGGGGATGACATAGTGGAAAAGCTTGCATTCAAGGACAGTGGTATAGGATTAAGCACTCAAAACAGGAAAAAAGCTTAACTTTTCAATCTAAGTTCACCTCCTTTGTGCAGAGTATTTGTTAGAGTATATGTCATTGTATATTCTTGCATTTACAGGACTTGGGCCTTACTGAATGCACAGGAAGAACAAAGCAGAGTCCTCTGTTCGTCACAGGTATGTTATTTTGTGGTTAAATCTTTGGGTTGGACCTCGGGAATTTACAGGTTCCGGCACTACTTCCTACGACACTGACTTCTAGCTGTTCCTGAATGAGACTTAGAAGGCATATTAGTGAGCAAATAAAAAATGTATGGGGCAATCTCCCTTCTCACATTTCCTCACAGGCAAGCTTTTGATTTCATTTTTAATGTAATGTTCTTTAAATGTAGAGACTGTATGAATGTGTAATAGAAAAACACATCCTGTTAGATCGATGGAATGCAGGGGCAAACGTGCCTCTATAAACCATGGCGCGAATGAAGATGTGTGACCTGACTATCTGAGTGCTTTCTTTTATGACCATGATATCATATACTTAAAGATACATTTTAGTCCGAATCCAGATCTCTTGAATTAGCCTAGGATCATATTTTCTGGTTTCTAATGATCACAATTCAGTAACATACGGTGCTGAAAGTAAATCAGATTATGTAGATCATTTAACCCAATACAGGTTAACTTAGAGGTGAAGTCCCTTGTAAGTCCTGAATCTGATATTTTTATACTAATTCCTATAGCGACAAAATTAATTGTTATTCCATTGAATGTGATCTTCTCTTCATTAACTGTAGTGTGCCTTCATCCTTATGTTTGTAGCTGAATAATAGTCATGATTTTGTCAGCTCTCCCCTGGCAGAATTTGACCTGATGATTTAGGAGACTGAAAACTACCAGGTCACTGTTTCCCCTTATGGTACTGGGGCAAATCCCCCAGTAATATAAATTATTTTAGCTTTATTCTGAACCTATGAAAGTTTACAACTGAGAACTTTACCTGCTGTTACCTGTAACCAAGAACTTTATACCTGCTGCTGTGTTACAAAGAAGATGCACCTTTTCTAAAAAAAAAAAAAAAATTTTTTTTCTTCTGGTACTAGATCATACATAGGAGTTGCAGAGTCTAGCAATTCTGCCAGTGGCTTCTTTTGTGGGAGACAGAATGATTTGAGAGTTTGTGCCTCACACCCTTGGCCCTGGCTCTGTAGAGGCTCTGTCATGGGTTTTGTTTGGTCTGTATGGGAACTCTGTAAGGTGGTGAGTCAGTAGCTGCCATGCTTTTCCAACCACCTGGTTCTCACCATGGTATCCTGTTAGGACTGAAGATTAATGATTCTGGCAGAACCCCATCTGTGATTGTGGGGGATGTTGCCAGTGGCACTATGGCACGTACCAAACCTTACTGTGGGTTGCAAGAAGAGTGGCATGGCTTGAAAGTCTCTTAACTCACCCACACAGAGATGTCTGCAAGGAGAGTGAGGCCTCTTCCCAGTAGCAATGTGCCAAAGGTAAAGCTGAAAAGATTTCAGAGTTGTTGAACTTAAAGCAACTCAGATTTTATACTGCTCAAGGAAGATACAGTTTTGTCAGTCCCATTTAACTACATTTCATATTGAACCCCAAGCATTTGTATATTTTTAGTTATTTTCTCTACATTATTATTTATTTTTTAAATTATCATATTTGAAACTCCTTAGATTTGCTCTTCAGGTTTGAGACCTCTAGGGTATGCTGTGGTCATGTTTTCAAGTTCTCTGCAGCCAAGTGTACTATTTAAGGAAGAAATAAAATAAAAGCTGAGGTTCATAAATATTTTATGTGCATTTAGAAAGTATCACAGTTTTATCAGGCTGTCACTATTTTTTAGGGTCGTCTATATACTTCAGAAATGGTTTCGGCGAGTTGTAAAACATGGTGGGTAGATCTGACCGTATGTTGAACAGAACCACTCTCTAACACGTTCACCTCCCCCAGGTCGCTGTGGGGGTACTCTAGCGGGGCAGTGAGCAGGAAGCTTGCCTTGGCCATAACCTGGGCTGTAAGTTCGTTATGAATAAGTAGGGAATTGAGCTTTCCCATCTCTCAGGTGGGTTATTATATTTGACACTGAATTCTAAGAAACAAGGATGAAAATAACCTTTTTATCGTTATGATCATAGTAGTACATTATCTACTGGAAACGGACCTGGAGAAGAGTCAAC
The DNA here is from genome assembly GCF_000708025.1 of Charadrius vociferus. Classification (NCBI taxonomy): domain Eukaryota; kingdom Metazoa; phylum Chordata; class Aves; order Charadriiformes; family Charadriidae; genus Charadrius; species Charadrius vociferus. Next base: position 1,606,728 of record NW_009648330.1, read on the forward strand.
AAAGGATGTTTTATATTTTGTTAGCTGGTTTTAATTTATCAGCTGCCAGTTTCAATATATCTGTCTAACTAGTTGTACTGTAACTTCTGGAAAAATATCTACCCCCTACCATTCAAATTCTGATGGGGGATGTGTGAATGTGCTTGTGCGTGTTCGTAATGTTTCCAGGCAGATTCAAAATGTTTGTTTAAAAGCTAGAAAAATCCGGTCTTCAAAGTTCAGAAGAACTTTCCTGCTCATACTGATGTGGAGAGATTTATCATACTTATGTCTGTTAATACCTCAGGGAAATTGATGCCTCTTGAGTAATGGAATAAATGTTGAGCCTCAATGCCAAGGTGCCTGTGGGTTACAACTGTTGGGATTATGTTATAGTATGGTTCCAGGCAAAAAGGATTGTCTGTGCAAATGAGATAATTGTGAGTCATCAGCCCTGTTGCTGTCCCTGATACTATCGGGGGATATTCCTGCGGCAATTGAATGGCAGCCGCCAGTGCAGCTCTGCAGGATGCCCTGCAACATGCACATCAGCCTTGCGATGTTGCGGGCTCTCGCACATGGAGCAGTGCACATCATCACAGCAAGAAGTTTACATCCTGTTTTAATCACAGTCCTGTAATCCTTCTGGTCCACCATAGTATAAAAAATGCAGATCTGGATTTGACTCTCAGTTTTGTAACTCGTGCTACTGAAAGTACAACAGCTGAGTGTCAGCATGCATCACGGTGAACACACACGCCATGTGTCTTTTAACTGATATAATAGGTAGCGTTCGTGGCACTCCCAGGACTGTCCTCAGAACAATGATAGGAAAACTGAGCTATAGTTTTCTGTTAGTTTTGAGGGCTAAAGTAACCAGACAGGTGCAAGACAACATGAGCTGATTAGTGGAAATGAAACAAGAAAACGCCTGTTGTTCGCAAGTATCGGGACTACTAGTTTCCTCTTTGCATGGAAACGTTCTAGCATCATCAACCTGGGCTTCACATAAATCTGCAGCGATAAAGTCAAGCAGGTGAAAATGTCAGATAAATCAATGGTTTGAGAACTCTTTTATTACTGACTTCTGATGGCATCAGATATGGAGGTCTGTTTTGCCCAAGAAAACAGATGGCTATGATTTATGACTTCATGATGGTTTTGATACTTAAGTTTATGCTTTCAGTGAAACAATCCGATGGCCAGAAATCAGGCATTGTTGCAGAATAATGTATTTTCAAAAGCTCTATATTATATTTACAGTGACACAAACTACCCTTTTTTGGAGGAACTTACAATCTTATTGCCAGGAAGCAGCAGCAGTGGAGTCTGATGAGGGCAGTCCGTGTGGCAGCCAGCTCACAGGAGGGACAGCTTTGTCAGGTTGCCAAAGGATTTTGGTTCTTCCTGGTCTAGCCCCAGGCTCATGATCTGCTGTTCTGCTTTCCCTCGCACAGCATCTTCATTTATGCCAGTCCCTTGTCACTGTTTTCTCAAGAATCCCGTATTTGCCGTGAGGTCTACGTATTGGATAACGCTGAGCCCTTGCTTAAACTTCTTGTGGTTAGCACAGTTGGTGGCATTCTTTCTCCACAAGAATTATTTATTTTCTCCTGACATGAAGGAAATATCTTCTTGGCTCCCTTTTCTAGGTGCTGCGATGGAGACATCCGTTAGCATAGGTTTGCTTCTTTCTCATAGTAACAGATGCTTCTGACCATTTCATAGCACTTTTGGATTAGTACTCCAGGAAAACATACTGCTCTTAGCTCTTTCAGTGATCTCAAATGGACAAAAATTACATAGGTGGTGTAGATATTGCACAGCTTAAACGTTAGCTGTATGTTACAAGTGGGGAAGAAAGGAGTAGACAGAAGGAAAAGAAAATAAAGCCCATAGATTGTGGAAAAACATGTCTATAACAACTTGATTAAGTATGCCATGCAGATAAATTCTTTCATTGTCAGGATCAAAATTTGATCTGTCCTTTTACCATTAGATCTACCTCGGGAAGAATTATCTGTTCAGTGCTATCCTAGTTGTAACTATGAAAGACTTGATTGTTTGATCACAAAGCAGTCTTAAGTGTTAATAAGTAATTTTTATCATTTTAAAATCACTTTTTCCTGACATGATCAACAATAGCACTTCAGACTCTGAAACCCTACAACAACTAACCTCACAGGATGGGGAAAAAAGTGGTTTGAGTCCTGAACTCATTAAGAATTGGATTTCAACCACAATGTTCTAGGAGGAGTTTCTTCTATGAAAATACTTCAGTGTGAAATATTCAGCATGAATGTTTGGCAAACATGGAAAGGTGGAACAGTCCTCAAGTGTCCTGCCCTGATGCTAAATAAGCATGACCTAAGACTTCTGACAAAACCAAGAAACGGTTATCAATTAACATCAATTTCAGGAAACATTTATCATATCAAGACATCTCAGGGTGCCTTTATAAAAGAAAAAAATACAATAATTTAATAGCTCAGTCTGCTATGCCAAATGAATGACTCAAAGCAGAAAGAAAAAAAAAAAAAAGAGTATGAGCCATAGTTTCACAATTGCACCAGCCTGCAGGAAAGTGTCAATTTATTTCCAAAGTATTTTTGCTAGGAGAGTGATGGGAGATGACTGTAAAGCTTGAGCTTGTCTGGCGAGTTAAGGACACCTAGCTTTTTATTCCCCATTTACTAGCACTGATTTTCATTCAGTTTTCAAAAGGCCTTCAGGGAAACAAATCAAGTGAATGACATGAACATGTATTTCATGCATATCACAGCAGAAGTTAGCTGTTGGAAGGAGGAGGTGGTTGTAGGCTTGTATTCCTCTAGTAACTCAAGGGCAGATGCTTCACAGTCTGTGTTGGGCCTCTTTAGGGGTGTGGAAACAAGGCTGGGCAAGGAAGTGTTTCGGGTTTTTCCCTCTGAAATTTGAATTCTGAGTGAAAATTCAAAATGCCTCCCTTTTGATAGGCTTTTGCAGGGTTTCATGCAGTTAATTTATTTTTGTCTTCCGTATGGTAGGCTACGTTTCCTGAATGAACTACGTTTCCTCAATATACCATCACTTTTCCCTGTTGAAGGCTTGCAGGGTACCAGGGACCATAAAGGAGAACAGCTCCAGAAAGGATGGTGACTACATTAACATTAGAGTGGTGATCACAGTAGCTGGAACACTGAAGATGCTAGTATTTAGTCCCTTTCTCATCCCCAAGTTGGCAACTTTTTCCCATGTGTGCTGTGCATAAGCTATGATTCTCTGAAAACGTATAAATCTGCTTAACTTAAAAGCCTGGAAATCAAATGAAAAAATTATTCTGGTGACCTTCCTTCTGCTCCTTGTATGACGAACACGATGGCATCTAAAACCAGTTTTAATGTGCTGGAGCAGAGCCTGAAGTTGGCAGAAGAGTACAGCTTTGGCTCCAGTTGCTGAGATGCCAGAAGAGATTGGAAGTCCTTGAAATTCTTCCAAGAAGTCACTTTGTCCTGGATGGAAACTGGCATTTATCAGTGCAGATGATAGTGGTGTATTTTAGATGGCATCAATATTGATTTGTATACTGTGCAAGCTTTTAAATATGATTTAAGATAAAGCTCAGCTTAACGTAAGACATTTCTCCACAAAGCATTGATTTAATGTTAATGTTTTATATGTTCCTTTCTTTGCTATAGCCTTTCCCTTGGCTTATGGAGACATCCCCAATACGCTTCTCAGTTCCCTCTATTATCAGGCATCTGTGAATGCCCCACAAACACTTCTGCATGTAAGTATTCAAAAGTTTAATTTTATACTCTCTGTCAGGCAGCTTCAAATGCAGTTAATTTCTGGTGGTCGCTAGTGTTCATCTAAAATGCACCGTTACCCCTCCAGGTGCTTGCACTTCGCTTATTGTTTTCCCAAGCCTAATGAAGAACATGGGAATGCTTGATGGAGATCTAACAGAAAAATTAAAATAGGCTAGTTCTTTTATCAGTTCTATAGGGTAATTCCTTTTATTTTGCCTCTTAAAGTGTTGGGTATTTTAAGCTGAGTCCTTACTGGACTAGAGATAAAATTTCCTATTTGATTTGTATTTAAGCAACCTATAGAAGTTCTTGCTACGTGAAATTGTACTGAGTATCACTCCGCTGTGTCTCCTTGCTCTTGCTTGGGCGTTTCGAAGTGTGAGGGCTGGGAAAGATCAGGGCTGTAGCTGCTGATCTGAGCCTGAATCCTGACGTCCAGATCTCAACGCGGCTGTGTCGAGGCAACATCAGCTTTGGGAGGCGGGGGGGGATATTTCCCCAGCAGGTTGACGGGACCTGGGACGAGAGGTGAAGGGAAAGGGGCAGGGTTTTCCTTCAGCAGAGGGTCGATGTGCCCCGTGGGCGGGTGGGGGGCGGCTGCCTGGCGCAGGGGAGCGCGGAGCCTGCGCGGGCGCGGTGCCGGCGGTTGTCGCGGGGCTCCCCCCGCCCGTCCCGGCGGGGTCCGGCGGGGGAGGCCGGGGCCAAGCGGCGGGGCGCGGGCGGGGGCAGGTCCGGCAGCGGCGCAGCGAGGGCTCTGGGCGGTGTTTGTTAGCGGCGGCTTTTTCGGACCGCTTTTCTCAGCAAGCCCGACCTGCTGTTACAGCGTATTTTTGGTTTGGCTTGGTTAGATTATTTTTCTTTTTTCTTTTCTCTTCTTTCTTCCCGCTTGCGGTTTAAAAGTGGCGTTTCGCCGCTGAGCGGGATGCTTGCGTTCCGGGTTACTTTGGTTGCCTGCCAGGTAGCGCTCATCTCTTACAGCATCCTTCTACCATCAAGCAAAAATTGTCTCCTTTCCCAAGGATTAATTATTCAACACGTTTAATGTGTTTGGGGCGGGCGGGGGGAGAGGAGGGGAAGCGGCCACTTGGATCCATCCTGGTGCCGCAGCGCCTGTCCCTGCTTTGTCTCGCACCTTGTGTGTTTCCGCGGC
>NW_009648330.1:1612309-1614438 GCF_000708025.1 Charadrius vociferus
TAGGGGATGGATGCCACCGGCGGCCGGGGCCGGCTCCCAGATTCTCTCCCAAAATACAAACAAGATATAAATAACCCTAATACTTTTGCTTTGCTTTTTAAGCCCTAAGGCTAAGTTACAACAGATGTGAGTTTCCTTGTTCTTTAAATTTATGACGTGAAAAGGAAGAATATTCAAGTGTATTCCTATGTTAAGTTTCTAAAACATTATTTCTTCTCTGTTGTCCCCTCTCGGAGCTTTTGGAATCACCAAATTAAATTGGGTTTGGACTAATAAATGAAAATGACCAAAATATAAAAAGTTATTGGATCGTAACTTAAATGATGCTATCCACAGATGTCAAGTTTCTAAAACAAACAGGAACTCCATTATATCTCTATTTCTTCCATATGGCTTTGTTTGCCAATGCATTTCTGATGTTTACATGAATAAATCAAAGTTGTTGTTTGCCTCAGAATGCAGTACAACCTTGCACACCAAAAATGCAGTTATGAAAAAAAGCAAACCCCAAACCAGCCCAGTAGTTCGCTAGTTGGTATAACAGTGTAAAGTGCAATATTAATTTTGTACTTGTGATTCTCTGTGAAATGAGCAACTTGTTCATTCTCTTTTTTTTTTTTTCAAACTAACTGTATTAGTTCACACCATCTTAAACTACTCTCTGTAACTTGCAGAGATAATAAACCCTCTATTTTATTTCATTTTTTCTTTAGTATGATAAAATACTTCAAGTTGCCATTATTCTTCCTAGTATGTTATTGGTAAGGCCTGATCTTCATAAAAACATACTGGTACTCAAACCTGTGATGTCTGGGAATAAAATATGTGGAATGTACTCCATCTAAACACTTATTTAAAAAAAAAAATAGAATGGGTTGAATCCCAAGTCATTTCACTGTCAGGAAGAATTAGCCATACTTCTATTGCTAGTGGATGATCTATTATGCCTACTTTGCTTTTATCTTTGGCAAATCCATTTTCTTTAATGTTTTTGGCAGAATTTGGCAGAATTTGGGGAAATGAGGGATATGTTTTCATTAGCCAAAATGAGTCACATGCATTTGCTTGAAAATTATTTTCAGCGATTTCCGTTTAAGCTGGACAGATGAACTTATTCCTGTTCATGCTGTGATGCTCCAGAATATTGCACATACTGAACTAAGTGGCACTTGGAACTCCCCAGCTGCTTTCTCCTACGAGACTTTTTTTTTCTTCATTGTTTCCCATTCAGTTGGACCATCATTCCATTTCACTTTTAGTTGTATAACTTTGTGAATTTCATTCTGTCATGGGTGGGAAAGGGAGTTGTCTCTGTGCGTTCTTCCCACTCGAGGTAGATATCTAAACCCTTCTTCTTTAAGTGTCAGACCTAAGCAACTGGAAATCAGTTTGAAAGACTTTTTATTATTAAATGTGACCATAAATTGTTAACTCTTGGATCTGTCTATAGTTTGGAGGAATATTATAGGAGTTAATTTATTTAAGTGGGATAGACTGCCAAGTAGATTTTTTTTTTTACCACTTGCTTATACTTAAAATTGCAAATATTAATTTCGTTTATGCTCTCAGCTTTGACTGGTGAGGCTGAATACTTGATTCCCCTTAATTTTTACTAAAACTATGGGGAAGAAAAGTTGTATGTGTTTAGGATCACGCTTTAGGATAATTGTATTCATAGTTATTTCAAGAAGTCTAGCATATTAGCAATGTTGTACGGGTGGCTGTTGCTGGCGAAGCACTGTTTCATGTTGTTTAGATGTGTGACACTAATTCCTATTTATGTAATGAAAGCTGAGTTGAAACAGGGGTAGGATGAGTTGTTACGTCTTGGAGATATTAGCAAAATCCCTGTGTGCATGTAGTTCCAGTTTAGAAAGAGCTATCTTGTGTGTGATGCTGCGCTCCCCTGGCAGGGGGAGGAACGTGGCGAGACATCAGTGGGCTCCATCCTAGGGGGAAGCTGGAGGTTCTGCAGTGGTAACTATGTTGTGCTCTTGCTGGGTGCTGTGAAGGAATGTCTCTCGCCTGGGCAACACCTCACCATAGAGGATTCCCACCCAAGGTTAACGTGCGGTGATACCCGTGCACTCACCTCCTGTTAGTGCATCCTTGGTTTACCTAACTCCGGG
>NW_009648330.1:1614471-1711287 GCF_000708025.1 Charadrius vociferus
TAGTTCTTAAACACGCTCACAACTAGGTTTTCTCTAATTTGGAACGAGATTGCGTTTTACCAAGTGAGCTGCATTAATCAATCTGGTGAGCATGCTGTTAGTCGAAAGGATTAGATCTGGTTCTTTTGTATTGGCAGGCTTCAAAAAGCACACTGGAGCGTTTGTTCTGAAGCAGAAAGGCTGGAGCCTTGCTGCTTTTGCACCGTAAGCAATGCGTGAGTCTCCTGCAGGCGCTGGTATTAATGTGCTGCAGCCTAGAAATAGAGGAAAATAAAAGGAGTGTTTCTTCTCGAATTAAGACGTCTGTCTCTTTCGTCAATATCAATTAAAAGAAATGCAGATTCTTATTATGTAGCGTGCGCATGTATTTTTCAAAAGTTTTACATCTTTTTAGTTGTAAGGCTTCAGGGTGTTTACTTGTACACTGCCCTGCATGGTTCTTTGGCACTGGAGTTTTGATTCATTTCTGAAAGCTCATTGATAGAAGAGAAGGACCTTGTTCAGTTAAGCATAGAAAAGAGTGCCCGTGGGAAAGACTTGGTAGGGTTGTCTTCTCTGGAAAGGAATTTTTGTTATTAAAGGGAATACTTTTGAAGAGGTAATCTATTTTCAGTGAATAAAATAAAGTTTTGCAAGCATTACACTATGCACGTTTTGTAAAATCAGAAGGGAAACGTGCTTCTACATGGAAATAATAGAAATGGAACTTTAACAAATGTGCTCTTGAAAACAGGCTAATTAAAATTTTGTCTATTTTATTGACTGTGATATGAAACTACTGATGAATATATTAGTTCTGATATTCATTTAAGCACTGTATGGGGTCAATTCTTATATTTTTATGCTTCTGGGCTTACTGTTAATGTTTTATTTTGCCTGGTTACAATTTACAGTGAGTCCCTTGTATCCAGATCAAGGACAGTCTTTAGAAACCAACTGTGCAAATATTGACATTCTTCTCCCCAAAGTTTAGATTTTTGTGTAATATTTGTATTTCATGATAGAAAATGGATGTTTTCCCTAGGAAAGGAACACCTATGTGATTCTTCCAAAAAAGATGGCCTGTACGCTAACATCTTTAGATCAAAACAGTGCTAATCAGATCAAATGGTGGCGCACAGGCCATTGACTTGAGTCAGGGACCAGGCCTAAAGACAGACATAAATTTGTTTGCATGCCTGTCGTTTTGGCAGTGATCTGGTCAGACAATATGTGATTTTCATTTTACTTTGTTTAGATGATAACCCTGCCTGTAGCACAAGGGCAAAGGGAACCTGTGGAGAAAAGTGAGAGGCCGTTTGTTAGATCTTATGTGTCTTATTTGGAGGGGGTCTAAGAGTTATGAGGAAATTTCAAACCTGGCAGCTCTTTTTGGTAGGAAAAAGAATATTAATTATTATGCTTTCATACTTTATAATTTTTCTCAGCGTCTTACGTGCTGGTGGTTTCCCAGGCACCTCGCAGCCTGCTGCTGGTGGCAGTGCTTCCCCTCCCTCTGCTCGCTTGCTCCCGCCTGCACCAACCGTGACAGTGCTACTTCCCTCGCACAGGATCGACTGCAGGGCTCAGCCCAGTGCTCCTCCTAATTTCCAGGGAAGGTGCCCTCTGTGGCCTCGGCCCTCCAGGCTTAATGTTTCTCCTCACTTTATTCCTATTCCCAGGTCCTTCACCTTCTAGCTCCTCCACCAACAAACTTTTGCGCTTAAGTTCATAACCTGCAGCGTTTCCAGTTTCACAAAAATTAATGTACCATGTTATTTTTTTTTAACTCGTACTAATAAGATCCATATTTGTGTTATATTTAATTCCCTTTACTTCCTGTTGCTATTTTTGCTGTACCTTCTGTCCTTCAGATGCCTGTATTTGCTTATCTGCGTGTCTTCTCAGGCTGTCTGTCAGGGCGATATGCAGTATTGGCTTGATTAGTTCTGCCAGCCAGTTTGTTGGGAGTCTTGGTCTTTGGCTTTATTCTTGGGTTTCATTACTATCGTAAAGACTGTATAAAGGAAATTAATATGAAGATTACAAAAAGCCAGCATTTTAATGCTAAGAAACTAATTCATTAGGCTTTGATTAACAGACAAGATTTCTTGTCATATTAACATAAGCAGTCAGTTTGTATGACAGTGGTGGTTCAGCACCTGAATACGAGATGCACATTCAGTAGCGTGCCCATGTTCAGTTTTCCATTGGTATGTCATATTATAGACTTTTAATTATTATTATTTTTTTTGAAACAGCAGACACAATTGGTGAGAAAATACATTGTTTTGTTAATCTCCATTTCTTCCCCTCTCCCCCACTTTGGCCCCTGGCAGGAGGGAAAGGAGTTGTTCGCTTGTTGCTGTACTTGCATTCTTGGCACCGCTTCTCAGGCTGGTAACGAGGCGAGTGCTAATTCTAGTCTTTGTAGGGTTTCAACTCAGGTAACTGGTTTGAGGGAAACCAAATAGTAGCTCTCTCCTCAGTACCTCACTGTAGTGTTTTATGCATACTAGGTATTTAAAGGAGATATGCTAACCGTAAACAGGAATTCACAGTTCCCGCTCCTCCTGGGCTGCTATCTCCTCCATGATGTAAACTAGAAAGCACAAATATGCTACAAGTTAGAAAAAATCCATACTATATGAGCTTGGTGTTTTTTAGAGAGCCCGTTTGTGTAAAGGTCACGTAGAGTCCACCTGCAGTGAGGAGAGGGTTTGCTTTATTCATATGTTGGCATCCTTTAGCTTTCCGGCAGAACTGAGAGTGGTGCCAGCTGGTGATCGACTGGACTCATCTCTTGGTTTTGAAACATAACAAAATTGCCCGACACTGGTTATTAGGTGTGTGCGTTTGTATTAGTAACGTTGCAAAACTTAGTGTAACACAGCTGATTCCCTGCGTGACCAAGGTGTATGTTAAGAGCAAGTGCTTTCAGGATGAAGGCACGTTCATGGTGTTCTTAGCTCTTACTCTCTACTGTAGTTCGGTTTGGCAGAAGCGGAGCTTAAAAATTCACCAAATTCTTCAAAAGAAACTTTGGAATTGTTTATTCTCCAAAGATATTTTTTTTTTTAAATTCTCTATTATATTTTGGAAAGCAAACGACTGAAGTATTGCAAGGATAAATAAAGCAGTTACTGTAGGAGAAGGATAGATGTGAGGTTTGCATATTAGTTTGGTTAGATCAGGAGTCAAGTTGAGTTAACAGCTGTGCTACAGATTTGTTCATTGTCTCACACTCTCTTTTAGTTTTCTGTAAAATACCACCATCAATAACGTTCTCCTTTGCACGTCACGTGTGTTGTTGATTGCATATTACATAAGCCCATACTGGGGCATACTGGACCTGACACAAATGGGGAAAATACACTTTGCAGAATGTCTAGAGTGATGATGCATCGAGGAAAAAGCAGCGTCAGAGAAGCTGTAGGGAGCTGTAGAATAAAATCTGTTCAGAGGCTTTATTTTTACAATGGGATCTTGTCCTTTGTCAGTGACATATATTGGCCACTTCGACAATGTTTTGGCAAAGGCGTCATAAGCCTTTTGACGAGTGTCATGTAGATATGTTGCTAGTTAATAACATTATTAAGAAAGTTTTTGCTAATAAAATACGAAGTGAGCTGAGGTGTGAATAGCCAGGTGGATTTTGCTCCTTTTGGAGCTCAGTTGTTCTTAAAACTACCACAAAGGTATCTAATGCCATCTGATCCTTCAGATGTTTTGTCTTTTTTCACCCCCACATAGGAGAACAGAAAACTATTTTCATAAAGATTACTTCATAAAAATAACTGAGTAGTTTCAGATTTCTGGATCTTGAAATGGGACCATAAACGTAGCAGGCGCATTTTTACCTAAAAGAGATGCTCTGTAAATCTGCCGAAATTATGATCATCACCGCTTTAGAGCTTAAGGGAAGATCGCCGTGATTACAGACAAAAAAAGGAATTGGAAACTTTACTGGGATAATAGTGCCAAAAATGTTGTTTGACTGAATTACTTTAGGAATTTGCCTAACTAAATCACGTGATTGTAAAAAGAAAATGGGTATATTACTCCTAATGGTTGTCTAATGGATTTTCAGTGTATGCATTTAGAAAACTAATTAAACATTATATTTAACTGATATAACAAAGTTGCTTGTGTTGCTGTAATGGGTGTTTTTTATAGAGTCCATTATGGCTTTTTTCTAAGCGAGGCAAATTTTACTCTCAGATAATAAAATTAAATCTAGGTTTTTCTCTTAATTCAGAGACACCAAATTTTCTGAAATGGACAATTCCATTATCTGTTCTTTTCACGTGCAAAATGGCAAAACTCATATTGACATCAGTGGAACAGAATTTCACATATCTCTGAAGCCCCTTAGAGGCTAGTTTTGCCACTGAATTAGAGCAGGAGCCATTAGTCCTGTCAGTGCCATCCCAAAACTGAGACAAATCTTGCAGTGGCTTAAAGACACAGAGAAGTTTCTCTGTTTTTGTGAAGAGTAGATGCATAAATTCAGGTAGTTCTTTACCACAGCGTTCCTACATCAAGAGCTGAGACTTTCAGATTTGGTCCCTAATAAGTACGTTGCAGAACAGCTCCCTTTGCCTTTAGAGGATACTTGTACACTGATTGGCTACTGGAGTTTCTTGCCTTTGTTAGTAAGGTGGCCCTCCATAGCCCGTTATCTAAAAGTAGACATTGAAAAGTATTTCTTTGCAAAGAGAAATGAGGATGTAACAAAAATGAATGGTTTACAAAATGTTGGTGAGACTAGATTTGATTCTCTCTCGGTTGCCATCACCATGCCCTGCCACTGTGTTCCCCAAGAATTACCTATCAGGCTGAAAGTTTTTGGTTGGGTTTTTTTGTTGTTGTTGCTTTGTGTTGCTGCTGTGTGTTTGGGAAGAGGATACTGACACCAGTGTTCCTGCTGTTCTGCACGGAACAGGGGAGGGAGGAAGAATTTGCATTAATACAAATAAAATGGAACATAAAGTCAAAGAAAAGCTATGGCTTACTGAAATTTAGCCCATAACATTCATCTATGGCTTTAAACAGCTGATTTTGTATTTATGTTTGGGTTTTTGTTTGTTTGGGTTTTTTTGGTTGTTAAATAACTATGTCTATTTGGATGGGAATGCCTGGTATAGAATGATTAACATGTACATTCATGACAGTCCTCTCAAAGTAGGAGAGGGTTTGAAATGTGCGTGTACTCTAGGGCTGCAATCAGACTTTCTTTTACACAGAATAAAAACAGACACTGGCAAATTATATGAAAATATTTCTAAATTGCCATTGCTTTGTGGTCTGCAAGACTGTGAGACAAAAGGGTGCTGTTCATGAAATCTAAATAACAGGGAGGGGAAAGGAGAGAATACAAAAACTCTCATCAGGAAAAGGCTTAAACTTTTGATTTTACTAGGAAAAGGAGAAGTTTACTTTCCAGGGGAAAAAAAATAATTAAAAATTCAAATTGGGAGTAGGGGAATGAGAGTGGATTTAGGTAGAGGGCATTGGCTGTTTCAATACTGTGATAACTGGGAAGTTCTGACAGGACCTTTGGAGAAAGTATCCAATGCTCATTATTAACAACAACAGCAAAGTGCTGCTTTGACACCTCCAGTATTAAGAACGTCTGACAAGCACTTTAACAGAGCCTTTTCGCATCTCGGGAGTACTTGGGTGTTTAGACCTATGCTTAGGTTTATCCCATATCAGCAAAGCATTTTAGCCTGGGACAGCTGAATCAAAGCCCTGTAAAGAATTGCACAGAATTTCCCAAAGTTAAAACTGTGGCAGTACATTCAAGTGCCAAATTTCTCTTCGCTACCCTTCGCTGTAAAGTTCTCCTTTCCTGGCGTGTACCTAGACTGACAACTGTCACGTCTCCAAAATGCAGGTCTTCTGTTGTGAGAATAACAGACTACAAGTAAGCATAACATCTTGAACTTCTGCCACCTGCAGAATGCAAAGATCGAGCTAGTTTGGAAGCAGCACGTTTTATCAGTCAGGAGCGTAGGTGAGGTTACCTTGCACTGAGCTCCATGTTGCTTTAGTTTACAGTATCTAGGCTGGCAGGTGGAGAGCTAATTGGGATATCTTTATCCTGCTTTGTCCTCTGAGGCTTAGATACAATGCTCCTGACTGCTTTCTCAACGTGCCACAGATACACATTGGAGATGCTTTTCACTGACAGCATGAACAAAGTTCTCACGCTGTGTATGTGTGTGTATATATATATATTTATTTAACCGGATAGTTTTACTGAGTAGCCTTCTTAATAGTCTAACTTCTCTGAGTTAGACCAGGTGAGATCTGCCCTTGAACCTTTCTATAGGCCTGGCGGTCCCGTGAACTATAAGCGTTTGGCAATGGTTTCTGGTGCTCGGCCACCTTGGATCACTTGTGCTGCTTTTGAACCGTGAGTTACGTACTAGGTGCCCTGTTTGGTTTTCGATAGTCACAGCGTCTTTGGAAAGAAATACTGAAACAAATATAAAGAAATTGTGATTGCCTGTTACTGCTTTTTGAGAAATTCAGGGTAGTGGTTTCTCTAGTTGAGCCTGTGGGTGTCATTGACGTAAAAAGGATTGAGGAAGATGAGTTCTGTACGATGATTCATCCCAATTATGAAACAAACAAAAAAAAAGCAATGGGAGTATTTAAATTTTGGGTTTGAACATAGAAGTTTTAAAGTAATGAGGGGGGAACAATATGGCTGTAATATAAGTTTTATTGCACATTTAAATTCAGCATTGCTGACATGCTTGGAATGAGAAAGCATTATAAACAGGTTTATTGCTTTGATAAACTTTTGCCTTTGCGAAGATTGGAAGAGTTGTCCTAAATGGCTTTGCAAAGGACTTTTTAGATAGTGAGAGAGTTTATCACATACATTTCCCAAATTCTTTTGTATTTAGAAAAAGAGAGAGAGAAAGAGAGAAAATAACCCAAACATTTAAAACTTAGTTTCTGTAAATTCAACAACAAGCAAGATCATCTTAAGAGATTGTGATAGATCACCCATAAAACCTCTGTAAAAAAGGAAAACACTTTTAAAATGGCTTTTTTCTTGTAATACTGAGGCATTTAAGCAAGCCTGTTATTTTCAGGGAAAGGATCTTTATTTAACTCTTTCTCTTCTTAGATTTTAGTCTAATAAAATTTGAAATGAAAATTGGACCAAAAGTTTCAGGGCAATAAATACCTAAAGAAAGTAAGTCAGAATAGAAAGCCCAAGGTTTTACTTCTTGGGGTTTTTTTTTGTGTCCTCCCCCTTTTTTGAAAAATCTGGCTGCCACAGACTCTATTTTTGTTTGTATTTTTGTAATTTGTCCAATAATTTATTAAAGCCTTGTCTCCTGGCATCGTGCAGTTAGGTGGGGGTTTTTCACTTCATCAAAAAATTCTGTCCTTTTTCTCTGCATAGGAAATCTTGGCATCATGGCATAGACATCTGAAATACCTGACAATTGGAAAGTAAATTGGAAGAAATTATACAAGTCTATACTTTAGCCTTTCAGAATTTGTTGGTCAACACCACAACTTCTAGGAGACAATAAGGGAAGAGCACATTTTTTACATATTTAGGTTGATAATCTCAAACTCAGTTTATGTATGTCAGAGTAATAAGGAGTCTGGTAACAAGGACTTTTACTTATTTTTATAAAATTTTCTGTTGCTAAAAAACCCCTCTGACAAAAGATATATTTTTCTTCCTCTGTTAATCCTTGGTAGTGATGATGATGTAAGAATTACCACATGGAGTCACACTAAAAGTCCATCTGGCCCAGTGGCCTATTTCCTGATGGTGACTGGCAGTATCCAGTTTTGACCTTCGTACTTCTTGGAATGCAAAGGATAATAAGAAGTTTAGGAAATGCTGTTTTTGAAGGAAAATAGAAATGATTGGCAGTGTTTATTCACAAAGACAAGACAACTAAGAAAGCACAAAGTTCAAAATCTTTAGTTTATGCAGAAGTATTATAAAGATGGATGTAATGGTGGAAATGGAGGAATGGTGGAAAGAAGACACGTGAGGCTTATGTCATAGAAAGTAAGATTAAGGAAGCATTTTGGTAACAGGGTACCACAGGAATCGGTTGTCTGCAGCCACTGTAGGATTTCTGTCACTGGGAGTATCTTAAGAACAGGTGGGACAGCAGTGTACTGATGTTGCTTATGTATCATCAGTCCTACCTTGGGTGAGTTAGATGACCTCTGTTGGAAACTTTTGACTTCATCTTCTCACAGTTTTGTGCTTAGGGTGTAAGAAATAGGACAAATGCAGCCTTTGTATGTCTGCTGAAGTTAATGCCTGCTGTTTGATCAATCAGGGCTCTTTAAGAGATCGTGATAACTTGAGTCTGTGGTCAATGCAATTTGAGAGTTGATACCAAAATACTTACATTGTTAATCATCAACAGCTGAATAGACAGGAGCTAGATGCTTTTGATGTCAAGATGAGCTTCTGGAGTTTCTGGTTTCCAGAATATCCCCAGGGATATATTTGATATGTGGTAGTCTTTGTCTTTTTAAAAATCAAGTTCTAATACTATGCTTAGCATTCTCAAATCCCAGGCAATGAGTTGGGGACCTCACACTGGCACTGAGCATTTCCAATTAGGGCCTTGAGAAAGTCTATATACATATGGCCTAACCTTGTCACCCAGAAGAATAGAGGGAGTGCTCTTTTCTTCAGACAAAGAGGTAAAAGCATTGGAGTGACAATATTTGTTGAAGTAGACGTGGGATTTGAGGATCCATTTTCTTAAGAGTTAAACTGGATTTATGGTGTGGTACGCAGCTCTTATTAAATGAGAATTTAATGATAACAGAAAGACCATGGAAAAAATCAGTGCTGGGATTATGACTCTTCTGTCTGTATTTTCCACCCTGAATCTTAAATTGCAATTGCCAGGACCGTTTATCTATCTTTGACTTCTGCTGCCGAGAATTCTTCTCTAGTTTTCCCTTTTACCAATGCAATACATTGCTAGATTTTAATATTTGAAGAACTGCAGCTTGTATTTTTTCATTGTTTGTTCTGTTTCACAGTTAGTATATTTCACTGCAATAATGCATTCATTGTAATTCCATGTTTTTTTCAAATGAAGTATTTATGTTTAAATGTGCTTAGTTTAAAATGGGGTTTGGGGCATGAGCTACTTAAGTGCTGTTGGTAGGCAGTACTGGTCTCATGGAAGAAACTGATAAAGTGTTTTACAAAATAAAACTAGGGGGGAATGCGGTGCAATCCTATAATGTTATCCTGTTTCCCCTTCTGAGAAGATTTTCATTTACTCAGTGTGTGCCAGCGTCGCATAACAATAGGTTGTATCCCATTCTGAATGCAAGATAGAGGCAGGAAATCACTATGAAGAAGAAAGAGACTATTATTCCTCCTTTCCAAGGACTGAATTCAATCCTAGTTAGTCTTGATTTAAAGCAGAATCGTTACCCTGTCACCTTTTCTGGCATTTGGACAGAAACCTACAAATGTGTGAAACTGCCATTGAAAATGAAATTGCACTGGGCTTCGTGATTACCTTTCCAAACGTCCTGGTAAAGCGTGCAGACACTGTCACAGCATCTGTGATTTTTTTTTTTTTTTTTTTTTTTTTATTAAAGGTGATTTTTGTCTGGGAGGAATGTTTTGTTCGGATTTTTTTTTCACATCTATCTTTTGAATAACTTGTGAGTACCACCAATCTCGCAATAGAATGAAAACCTTGAGCCTTAACTCTTATTTTCATTAATTAAAAAGATAGGAAGGAGCATTGTTGTCACAGAGTTGACTTGAAGAAACTGTAGAACCTGTAGAATACCTCATCTTTCCCTTTCACAACAGACACCTCCTTTTAGCAACTTTAGTTATGACTGCCCTTAGATATAACTGGATAGTAGATGCAGATACACCCATGTATCATGGAGCATATTGCCTAAACTGTTAATGACACAGAAGTTTTTGTACAAAGACCTGCCTGTACCTTTTTTGGTTAGAAGCCCATACCTAGCTACGGTTTACCAAAGTCCCCCAAAGTAGCCCTGCTTAGAAAGAATTGGCTTTAAAAAAGTTATTGATGAGAGAAGAAATTAAAAATAAATAAAAAAAACCATAACAAATTAATTCAGGTACTAGACTCCAGCTTCTGTGCCTATCTTACTTGCTTGGGGAAATTCCAGCAAAGTGAGTGTTAAAATGCGTGTTTCTTTTTGGTTGCTAACGTTTGGTCTGCTTAACAAGGGAAAAGAGACCAAAGTGTAGGGGAAATCGGGAAACTGTCAGTGCAGAAAGTACTGTCGAAAGCAGAACGAGCGAGATTCTCATGTAATGGTTCACTAGTGCATTTAATGGGGTCATAGTCTTTTCCAGCATCACTTAATGAAGATTGGTTTTCCCCTAGACTTCAGGTAACCTATAGGCTGTAAAATAATTTAAGACAGGAATGAAATTGCCACTATTATTAATAATGGGGGTTTTTTTTGCTTTTAAAGATGTTATACTTGCTTCTGGAGAGCACATTGTGACTAGTTTCCATTCCCTCTGCCACGGTAACTTTTCTCAACATCAAGTAATGAAAGCCTAATTTGGTGACAACCTCCAGACTTTGCAAATTACTTTGAAATAAAAGGTGTAAAAAGGAGGGGTTGCTCCATTTATTTCAATGAAACGTTAGCACTGAAGTCTTAAAAAGTCATTAAAATGCGGTCATTGGCAACTCTTTCATTGCTGATCGTTTTAGTAGAGCTGTTGGGATAAACAAGTTACCTCTTTGGATTGTTGTGGGAAACAAATGGCCAGTGATGGGCGTCATGATCATTGCCAGAGTTAGGCGAATATTTAACAGGGTCTTCAAGCCCTTGGCAAAGCGCATCTAGAAGTTCTACCAATGGAGTAAGACACAGAAATTCTGCAGTGACTCTCTCTTTTCAGTATCTATGATTGTTTTTCAATAACAAGTTGTTGTACGGTAATACATGAAGCAGGAGGTTGCAGACTGACGTAAAATGAGTATACTAGAAATTAAATACGCCACATGGACTGTTTTGCTGATTTTTATCTCGCTAAATAATGTTGTCATTTTGAAAATGCTGGAGGAGAATCAGGTGCATTTAAGGTGCTTTGCATTTGCAGGAGTCTATTTCTCATTATAAAATTAAGAATTAACTTGTCAAGTACACAGATAAATATATGCAATTTTATTTGCTTTTACTCTCTCTGGAGTGGTGGTACTTAAATTCTGGTTTAGTTCAATACGTAATGCAGAAATGTTGGCGGTCTTTCTTTCGATGTCAGTGTGTTTCTCTATTGTGGCTCCGGCAGCTGAATATCCATGGGAAAAGCTGTTACAATTTGAACACTGGTTCTTGAACTGTGGGGGGCTTCATGGTACTGATGGCTTGTCAACCCTAGTAAAGATCCGAGAAGCCATATTAAACAACTCTTTCAGTAGTGCTTGCAATTAAAACCTTGATGACAAACCATGCATATTGTCCTAAAAGAGAGGATGAGGATGCAGGGACATATAGCAATATAAATGCTGGAAAACACCAATGTAGGTGACTATTCCATAACAAAATTTTTATTAAACAATTTTGAACACGCAGCTGCACTTTTTTTTTTTAGGGGGGGATGGTTTTGTGTGGAAAAAAGATATCTAACGGTGCAAGAATAACAAGCCAATCAAAGAAGAAAAGTCAAAGCAAACAAAAACTTCTGACTGTCAAATGACTAGAGGGCATTTGTTTGCTGCTGTTCTTTAGGCACACAAAAAGGACTGTAAAGTAACTCTCAAACAATGGACATTTTGATTCTAGGAAGCTTAAAAATATGTTTAAAAATAAATTTAGATTCAAGCCCTCTTCTAAGTACTAAAGGTTTGTCAGGTCTGTCTGCAGCTGTCAGGTTACTTGATTTAAGTAAGAAATCTGTAAAGTA
The DNA here is from genome assembly GCF_000708025.1 of Charadrius vociferus. Lineage (NCBI taxonomy): Eukaryota > Metazoa > Chordata > Aves > Charadriiformes > Charadriidae > Charadrius > Charadrius vociferus. The sequence continues at coordinate 1,626,392 of NW_009648330.1, forward strand.
AGGAATAATCTGATTGATCTGTAAGGTAAGAATTTCCTCTTTGTACACTTAGGCATGTTAGATCTGGGCCAGGACAGTTTTGGCCATTGATGTCATACTTTATATGTTATATTTTAGCAACGGTTGATTAACTCCTATTCTGTCAGCAAAGCTGCATGTGTTTGTTGAGTGAGAAAGTGGTGGGAAAAGAAACTACCGTTTCTCATCATACTGTCACATCTCTCCACAGTTGTGGTATTAAGCCCTGTTTGCCTCACGCTCGATATGCAGGATGAGCGAGGCTGTTTTAATATGACTTCTGTTTTATAGTTAACTGAGCTTTGAAATTGTCTCCTAAATCATCCTTGCCTATAGCATTAACTACTCCTTTGCTGGTAGTCAGAGATTATTCTACAGTAAGTTAAAGGGTAACTCATCTTCTTTTGTGATGACAGGAAACATGGAGGGATGTAAAAGATAATGGCTAATTCAAAGCAGATCACTCCACTCTGCTTCTGGAAATCCATCAACTCTGTTCAAACACACATCTGAAATTTTGCAACAAACTTTGAAAGCTCTTTCCCTTTCGCTGCTTCAGTAAATTGTTATCTGGGGGAGGGTGATGCAGATGCCCTTGAATTATGATGTCTTTCATTATGAAGGGGTGAATTGCACATTAGTCTGGCGTTCAGAAGCCCGAAGGATTCTACCACAGTGCTTTTGCTGCCTCAAGAAAGGTAAAAGAGATGCAAAGTAGGTAAGTGATGTATTAAAGAAAGGTCTTTATCCTTCCTTCTCCTTTTGCAGAAACAAACCCCTGAAAATACATCATTTAAAAATGTACTTGTGCAGAGATGAGTCATCCCAGCTGTACGGCTGGACCAGGTAGTGAGGCGACAGGGCAGGTGGAACAGCAGGGGAATTGATCCTTGAGTAAACACCTGTGTTTGCCTTTTTTTTTTAATTATTTTCTTTTTAAGACAGCTGCAGCAAAAGAACAAGAAAATCTAATGGAATAACAAGCCATAGAAGGATATTTCAGAGACGTAATTTTTTAGAAGCAAGCTGTATCTAGCTCTCTTTATGTGATGGTTCCATCCATACTTCCTTGTTCATCACCTGGGGTTGCTTCTGATACACAAAAGCAAATGCTAGTTGTTTTGACAGCCAGATTGTTGCTGCTGTTATTAGCTGCTTCAGAGAAATGATGTTAATTACTGCGGGAGGGGGAGGTGATCAAGACATTCCTAAGTTTGGACTCGGTCTAGACCAAGAGCCTTACCCCTTGATTTACTGTGTTCTTCTGGAGCAAGGCATCGAGCAAGGCATCTTGCAAGACCTAGAGCGAAGCACATGAAAATCCAGGATCAGACTACTTGCTCATGAGGAAACTTAGTAGAGAAAAGCCTGCTTTTTAGACCAGAGCAAACCATTCTAAACACTCCTAAAAACCTTAGAGAACACTGTGTCCAAGACAAATTTAAAGAGAACCACCTGTTCTGAGAGGCTCTGTTTGAAGACGGGGCAAAGACCAGATTCTTCTGTTACAGTCACTCTTAATCTTTGAGTATAGAAGTAATTTACTTAGGCAGCATTTAGGTATGACAGTCACGAACATTATAAAAAATTACAAAGTAGATTGTTTTTGCTAGGCTATGATTATAATTACTCACAACTCTTGATATGTATCATCTACCATGAACCATTTTTAATTTCCTGAGAACAATGCAACTTGAGATCTCTTTTTAATCAGGCTGTTTGATTTATTAGAAAACTGCTAGATCCATGTATCAAAAATTCTGTTAATTATTGTTGTGTATCATTCCTACTGTGAAAAAGTGAGAAACATGGTAGCTTGGGTGTGTTAAAATGCGAACGTACATTTTGACATGCTATACATCTCTTTATAGAAGCTCTGTCGAAGATAAATAAGGCAAATATTCAATGCCATCCCTCCACAGTTATTGTAAAGCAGAGTGGGAGTTGCCTTACTAAAGTGGTCTTTCTTCCTATGCTACCACGTGCAAAAGAGATTTATTGAAAATAGAGAAAAAAAACACTGATTAAACAGATTTACAGTGAAAACGGTTATCACAATATAGCTACACTGTCTAACAAACACCTTATGGAAAACAATGCAATATGCCGGCAAGGCTGCTTTTATTTTCTAGTATTTCTTTACAAGCTAATCTGCAGTATGCTTGATAAAATTAATCTTGTTATAGAATCATAGAATGGTTTAGGTTGGAAGGGACCTTGAAAATCATCTCGTTCCAACCCCCCTGCCACAGGCAGGGACACCTCCCACTAGACCAGGTTGCCCGAAGCCCCGTCCAACCTGGCCTTGAACACCTCCAGGGATGGGGCAGCCACAGCTTCTCTGGGCAACCTGTGCAGTGTCTCACCGCCCTCAGAGTAAAGAATTTCTTTCTAATATCTAATCTAAATCTATGTTCTTTCCGTTATGATAGATGTATTACCATTACAAGTAAATATTACTAAATGAATTAATTTTTTTTCAGTTATTCCTTACAAAGTCAATGTGTTATTTGAGAATCAAGCAGTTCTTTGATGCCAGTATGTTAAATGATTAAGAAAGAAAAAGTAAATAAATAAATGAACTAGTAGGAAATAAGAGTTTAAGTTTTGTCCACACATTTTGACAAGCTCTGCTGCCTTCAGAGAGCTTGGATCAATCCCTTATGACTTACCCCCTTAAAAAAAAAAATAATTAAAAAAGTCTCTGTTTGCATCCACAAACTTATTATCCATGATAAATCAGGGAGGTATATTTTGCACAAAATTGGCTATTGTCTGAGAAGTTTATAGCTGTTTAATAAAACAAGTAATTGGCATTTTTTTGTTGCAAGGATGTACCTGTTTTTTTCCAGATAGTACGCTTGCATGCTTTTGACTTGTAGTATGGTTCAGGCGTTTTTTTATTGGCAGCTTTCATGATTTATGGCTTACTGAGTGACGTTTTATTTCCTATTCAAGGTAGTAACAGCTCAGACTCTTCAATTAATCACTTTTATAAGTAAAACTGATGCACTGGATATTTATAGAGCAATTTTCAGGCCAGAGTCTTTGAGATATTCAAATTACCAAGAAAACGATGCGGACAAACACAACCTGGTGTGTGCAGATATGTATCGAGTCAGAGAAGATTAAAGGAGGGAGGCTGTAGCTGTAATGTCTAGACTAGCATTTGGGACTTCTAATACAGGTCTGTTTTTTCAAACAGAGGTGTTCAAAGGGAGCTTAAGATCTATTATGAATTTTTGTCTTGTGATAGAAGTGAAATAACTTTGGACAGGATCAACTTTGTGGATTTCAGCTGCAAAACTCTCATTAAGTTCAATTTCACCTTTTGTGTTGGTTTTGAGACCTGGTGAGAATTTCATTTGGCACAAAGAGAGCAGTCAGTTCATTGAGGAAATGCAGAGTTTTAGAAACCACGGTTGCTTTTAGTGTCCCATGGTATGCAACCTGGCAGGACAAGTGTCTGCCCAAAGACACTGTAGTTCATATCCCTGCATTCATGATTAGATTTAATTTCTTAATAAAAACATTAAGTGTGGTTTAGGGAAAACACTGCAGTGTCAGATGATTAGCAGTGGAATGAAGAGACGTGCTCTTACTGGAAATCAAGTGCTTGCCTCTGATTTTGAGGCATACAATGATGAATGTGATGCTGCTAGTGTGCATTTTTCACTCTTTGCCTTAGAAGTAGAGGAATACTTAAGAGCCATGTGAATAGAAATGCCTTAGGAAACTAGCGTAGGTATCTGAAGGGACGTTTGCTCATACTTTGGAAAATAGTAAGAACCTGGATGAACAGGTTATCATCAGAGCTCTTGTATATCAGGATTCTTTGTGTGGAAAAGAATAACTTGGATGATCTCATGGGATTTTGGATGCTGAGTAGGGCATCGCACTGGATTGTCAAGAAGCGCTTGACAGGCTGCAGAGGACCAAATGTCAAATGAGGAGTTAAGAAAAATGGTTTCCTTGTCATTTCAGTTCTTGGCCAAATCTATTCCATTTCACCCTTTATTTCCTCTTCCAATTTATGGTGATGGAGATCCAATATTGTTAAAGTTTTTTTCTCATCTGTGAATGGAAAAGTACTCTTAGTTCTAGTAACTAAATATTACAGTTTTCTTGTTTGCTATTTTCAAGCATTGCTGTAAATTTGTAGCCATTTCAGTATACAGCTGAGTAGAAACCCTTGTCTTTTGCTTTTATAGAGATATTTCTATCAATTTCATCATGTGAGACACTGCAACATCGTGGGAATGGTGGAAAAAGATAAACGCTGTTAATTCACTCTTTCATTGGTTTAAGAAGGATTCTCTCTTGGGTATTTCTTCCATTTGGAAGAAACAGGCAGTACTTGTGCCTGTTGTAATATGGTGTTTGTTTAAAGGCAGAATTCCAAATACATTTGTTGGCTTTTCTCCTGAAACATGACTGTAACGGGGACATGGATACCTTAGAGAGCTAAATATCCTGCAGTCTGGTTTGCTACTGATGTGCATACATAATTTCCACTGACAGTAATGGGAGTTACATGTGTATAGAAAGCAAACCAGACCCTTAAAAAAACGTTGGTTAGGTAATAAAAGCTAGTCTAAAGAGTGTGGAAGTAGGGAGTGGGAGAGTGACTGGTTTGTTGGTTTTTTGTTTTTTTTTTTTTAAACTTGCCTTTGCTTTAACTTATCCTCACTCCACTAATGTTAGCTTAACGTTATTTTTATGGATTCACTCCTGATTTATTATGGCATGAGAGGTAAGATGAGATCCATGTGGAATAGGTAAGCAGAAGATGACTTTAAAATATACTTACTCTAAAGAGTACGAGAGAGAAAACTGACGAGGCTGGACAAGCTTTCCCCTTCCCTGCTCCCAAAAGATTTGAAGAGAAGTTTTCCCATGTAGTGGTTGGATGGGAGAAGAGTCTGCCATATTGCTGTGCTGCTAAATATCTTTTGCACAGTAGCAAATAGTGCGGAGTCTGTCCTGCTGAGGCTCTGGGCCCAGCTGCCCTCCCGGTAGCGCTGGTGGGGGTGCACAGAGCCCCCGCGCAGCTGAGTTACTGACAGCGGCGTACGGCACGCTGACTGCGGGGAGAGAGCTTGAGCGTCCTCAGGCATTGCAGCGCCTGAGGAGGGGGTTTTGTGCCTTGCTGCAGACCAGGGCACCTTGTGCACTCTGCCTGTGTACGTCACAAATGAAAACTTAAAGCTTCTCTTCAGCAAAACGAACCAGCGGTCCCGCATCCCACTAGCATCCAGCGTCCAAAAGGTAAAACTGTCTATCCCAGTATATTTATTGGGAACTGTCCTGTCCTTTGCACAATAGACATTATTTTGAACTCTGAAAACAAGATATGTAACTGCAATGGATGCTGTCGGGATTTTGAGTGTTTTCCTCAAGCTTCAAATGAGAAGGGAGAAGGAAATTCCTGGATAGTTAGACCTGGCAATCTGTAGTCTATCCCCTAATTAAATTCTCTGCAACCAGTGTGTTTTTGTTGTTAATCTATGGACATTTGTCCTCCAAAGAATCTAACCCTGCAGAGCATAAGAAAGGATAAAACTGTTGCGAAATCTAAATGTTACACAAAAGGCATAAAAATCAAATTGTCCTTTTTCAAAATAGCTGAACATCATGGCATCTTAATAAAGGGAATGCTAGAATATGTTCTCCTAATAAACCTCAGTAAAACCTCTAAAAATAACTACAGAGATATATTCTAAGTTGATTAGCAGTAATTGAACTGACTTAATGTAGTTGGATGATGTCATGTATAATATTCCTCTAAAGTAATTTCTGTAGACAAGCCATTTGAAGTCCCCTTGCAGCCAGCACAAACATCTTCGTGTTGCTAAACTGAGCGCTCAGACTAAAGCACTCAGCGGGAGAGCTCTGACATCTCACTGTTTTATCTTGGTTCCCTCAGCTACTGTGCCTTGCCTGTTAGAAGTAGCTTTGCAACGACAAATCTCTCATCCTTGTTTTAGTGAAAATGTGGAAACTCTATAATTGTAGAACAATTTAGGCCTGTTAGTTGCAGAAAAATAAATGTTAAAGATGGAAAGGACCTTTGAAAGCGTCTGGTTTCAGAATTTCCCTGCAGTGTGCATTTCCAGTGTTCTGTCCAACTCGGTTCGACCTGTCCCAAGCAATGGGGGCTGTTCCACAGTCTAATTCGTCTTACTGGGAGGAAGCTTGGAAAGCTGTTTCCCTAGGTTTTGGTCTTGTTTTTGCATCTGCTTATACATTTCCATGTGTATCTGCCTTTGTATTTTTACAACCTTTAAAAGCTTGTAGTTGGTTAATACAGGTGGTATGTTCTTCCAAAATTTTTGTAGCTTGGATTCTTGCTTTTGTGGAAATGTTTTTGTAGGGTTGTGTGGTTTGGGGTTTTTTTTGTTTGATTTGTTTTCTGAGGGCCAGGACATCCGTAAGGCATTTAACTATTTGGAGTGTGTTATAGGGTGTAAATGTGGTTTCTACCAAAGGAAATTGCTGTGTCCTTGCTCAGATTTTTCTATTTACTGATGTAGATTGCTTTAATTTAGAAGCATCTCTAAGTTTTTCTTCATCAGCTCTCTGTGTTGTTGACAGTTTCCTCCTTTGTGCCATCGGGATAGTGGGGTATTGGTAATTCTTGGGTGGCTTCTGATTGGGGCACCAGTATATCGATTACTGAATATTCATTTTGCTAATACAGTGGAGAAATTCAGCTGTCTGAGATTTGCAGCTGCTGCCCAGCTCTACCACATCTAAAGGTCAGGAGCAATACCTTGTGAGAAAACGTCATAATTTTACTGATATATTTCTGAAACCACAGGACTTTTTTTTTCTCTTTTTTTTTTTTTTTTTTCTTCTGTCCAGAATGGTTGGTCAGTGATTCACTAAAGCACTGATGTGCAAATCCCGTCAGAAATTTGCACTAGCCTTCTGAAACTGTCAAAGCGCCAAAGGCACTGTTAGCTACAGTGCTGCCCTTAATCAAGGGGCCTGGCAAGGCCGGGGCTGTAGCTTCTGTTCCTGTATTATTAAATATCAACAGCTAATAGCATGCCTAGTTAGTACTAGTTGACTCTTTAAATGATAGCTTCTGGGGGGAGAACACATCCTGTGGATGAGGGGAAGAGTCATTAACTTCCTCTTGACTAATGACATTTTTAGGAGCAGGCTTCAGCTTGCCCATGTTTTGCCCCTTCCCCTGTCAGCCTTTGAGGAGAAGATTTCCTCTTTCTCTCATATGTTGTTTTGCCAACTGTCCTGGATTGCCTGCCCGGAGCACTTAGCAGTTCCGTTTTCCCAGAGGGCTTGTGACATGTGTTTCTGGCTCCTGCTGGAGCAAGGACCTAGCCGCCTGAGCTGATACCCTTTTTAAAACCTCTGTCCTCTGTGCACTTAAGTGACGTGTCAGTTGGGACCTTCTGCACAGTCAGATGTGTGTCTTACAGGTTTGAGAGTTGTTGGTGAAAGCTATGGTCTTCCTAGGAGTGGAATGCCAGTAGGACAAGGATTGGCAGATTTTGGAATCTTTCTTAAAGACAAGTCTTAGTCATTCAAGTGAGGATTGAACCTATAGCGTTTTCAGAGAGGCTGACAATGCCATTTTTATGTGCAACAGTGCACTCTATTCATCAAGGAGGTGACTGCAGAAATGTGTACCCAGCTGTCTCCATATCAGTAGCATCTATGCATAGCAGCTGCTGATGTTTGCAGTGATCATTTCCTATCAGACCCTTCTTATTTTGGTGGGTAAGCATCAAAAAAATTAGTCAAATCTTGGAACTCAAAGATGCCGAAGAGCCAAATTCAGAACTGTTTCAGTAACACCACTATTGCATTATCTTAATCCATGAAATTTAAGCCAGCATTGGATAATGTTCCTTGTGCGATACAGAGCTGTGCTGTATGCCCTGTAGTCCTTGTCCTCGAGTGTCCACTGCTGTAGCCCTGGTCTCAGGTCACTTAGACCAGAGGAGCCTCTGGGGCCCCTCAGCACCCTGCAGACCCCGGGTTACTTCCCCGTATTGCGTGGGAGCAGGGTGCTCACATCTCCTCCAGCTGCTCAGGAGATGCCTGCGGCGCTCGCTGCAGAGCGTGCCTTGGCCATTAGCAGATACCATCTGAGCAAAGTTCTGCTCTAATGCTTTGGGTTTTTGTTGTTATTTTTAAATCTGTGTATCTGCTTTCATAAAGAGCCTTTTTTTGAAAATTTTTTTGAAAATCCTTTTTGTACAATTTTACAAGAATCACAGCAAGCGAAGAGATGATATCGCGGCCAGGGCTTTAATCTATTATTTATTAGACCTCAGTTAAATGAGGTGCCTGTGACAAAGCAGGGTGTGTGGTTTTGGTTAAGTCCCCTGGGTCTGCTGGTATGCAGTGTATTAGGACTGTCAATGCAAAGCACTCCTGGAGAGGAACTTTGTATTGGGATCATAACCCCCCTTACTACTTCCAGCTCCGCTTTGCAAAGGAAATGATATCCTTAAAGGCACAGATTGTAGATGGATTAGGTCTGTACTGAAGACACATCTGTGTTAGAAATTTTACCTGATGGACATGGTTTTGCCAGCAAAACCCATTTAGATATGGTCCTTAACCTTTCTGTGCCCCAGTTCTCAAGATGTGAAATGGGGATAAGATTCTTGACAACTCGAGGAGGAAGTGGGAGTACATTAAAACACGGTGAAACCACTTAGTACTACAGTGATGGGGTGGGATTCTGTAACGAGGAGATATTATTTCATTTTTATGTTTTTAAGGGCTTGGGAACGCTAATCTGCACAGAAACCACACTGCGTAATTTGTGTTCATTATTCTATGAAAGCCTTCTGCAAGGAAGAAACCTTTTTGCATCTTAGAATAGCTTATAGCTGTTGTAGAACTGCACATTCAGACTCTCCTGTGCTTTTCTGGTTGGGCAAGTAATTATTTATCAACAGTGTTGGAAATGCTTTTTCTTGTCCGAAGTCAGATTATGTGAAAAGAGCATAAGGTCTGTGAAAAGGGATGGAAGAAATATTCTGGGGATTTAAAATCTTTGTTTACACTGCCAGACAAATACTAATGCGTAAACAAACATGACTACTTTTTTTTCTTACTGTACATATATTGTTAAACCATAGGAGTACTCATCCAGTCGACATTAAAAGCATTTGATCATTTAATGCTGTTGGGGTTCAGGCAGGAGGAAATGTGGACTGGGAGACCTTGGACAGTGAGATTCTGTGCAGGTATCTTGGTCCTCAAAGTGTCTGTACCTCATCAGACGCTTGTCAGAAACCTTATTTTTTCAGTAACCTTAAAGCCATTTTTCAATGAATGTTACTTCTCTGAGAACAGAAGTAACATGCTGAATACTTGGAGGGGATTCTCAGGGCAGGAACAACATTTAAGCTCAAATTTGCCTTTTTCCCAACCACCTGACAATGTACACGACCAAAGAAAACTGAAATGGTCTCACCAACGGTGCGGGGTGATCCAGGAGACCACTCTAAGCAGGTGTTTTTTCAACCAGTTGTTAGAGCGCCCAGTCCAGGTTTTGCTTCCAAAGCTATTGAAGCTTTCTGTGTTAGATCAGTGACTTGGAACAGTGATCAGTGCACTGGGCTTCTTGTTTGCGTGGTTTCCCAACAGGAGGTAGGCTTCCTTTATTTCTAAGTGCTGATAAAATCAGGACTGAGTTGCTAGTCTCCCAGCCTACCTCACGTATCTTCTTGACAAAAATCCTGATAAACTATTAATTTACTTTTGACCCTCTTTTTTTGTCGTTAACATCTAAGCAATAGCAACAAATTATCTTTAGTATTTCAATTTTGCCGTTGTTTGGTCTTGTTTTGTTTTGGCATTTTTTCCCCCAGTTCTGTGAACAGCTGTAGTAGTTGTCCTTACATGGGAAACTGACAAATTTGTAGTCATTACGAATTTAGTTCAGAGATTGAAACTTAAAAAAGGGGGAGAGTTCAGCAGTATGCTTCCCATGTTTTTAAGAATGTATAGGAAAATACAGATAGAAAAATTGGGGAATAGTTATATTCCTACCAGTACCTAAAGGGCGCCTACGGGAAAGCCGGGGAGGGACTTTTTACAAGGGCATGTAGTGATAGGATGAGGGGGAATGGTTTTAAACTGGAAGAGGGGAGATTTTGATTAGATATTAGGAAGAAATTTTTCACTCTGAGGGTGGTGAGATGCTGGCACAGGCTGCCCAGAGAAGCTGTGGCTGCCCCATCCCTGGAGGTGTTCAAGGCCAGACTGGACGGGGCTTGGAGCAACCTGGTCTAGTGGAGGGTGTCCCTGCCCATGGCAGGGGGGTGGAACTAGATGATCTTCAGGGTCCCTTCCAATCTGAACCATTCTATGATTCAAGTAGTATATGCTGATTAGACACAGAGACATTTTTCTATTTAGGCATACTAATTGATGATTTGTATTTGTGGCCACCTAACTGTACAACAGTGTCTTTTGCATGATATCCTACTAGAACTGTAATCTTTGCAATCATCTAAAAGTTTTAAGTGAAGTGAAAACCAAATTCATTGAAGTAGAACAGCATGCCGAATATGGCACTTGCCTGCTCAGTATCAATGAGGATTGATTTAATGGTATTTTCCTCATAAGAAATGTTCAGGAAAGCAATTTCCCATTTTTTCCTAGTACATTGTCCAGGAAAACAGAATTGGAATGAATTCTGTTAAAGTTATTGGAAAAATCATGGCTGCTCTCCTCCTGGAAAGAATAATGGCAAATTTCATTGGGACATCTGTTTGGATTTTTGGAAAAAAAAATAAAAAAAATTGGCATTGAGTTAACTTGATTTTTTACAGAGTGGTTATTTAAAATATTATTTGATTTAAAATAAATATTTTGGATTTTAATTAAAAGTACATCCAGTGCTTTTCTGGGTGCACATGTTTATACACATGCAGGGTAGTAAAAGGTCATTGTTGTCTTACTTAGCTGCTCCTTTGTGACACAATTTTATTCCATTCCTGGGAGAATAAGTAGAGAAAATGTAATAATAAATCAAACTTTATTGTGGTTAAAGCCTTAAACATTGGAAATCATCTGGAATTTGTGATCAAATTACCAACCCACCATTATCATTATTTTAAGTACCCATTTGCTGTTTCCATGTAAATAATGATGAGCAATAGGGAACCGCTATGTTACTAAGTTAATAATAATATTTCCATTTGGAACGTTCTGAGGAGTGAAGTACAGACCCAAATTAAAGTGTATGTAAATTCAGCCTTTTTTAAGGCTGAAGCAAAACAGGGGTTAAGATTTTTCATGTCTCTCTCTTGAATTGTGGTAATTTCATGAAATTGCTCTGCAGCTGATCTGGGCAGGAAACCAAACCTCTCAGTCTGAAGTCTGATCCAGATCTGTAACTCTGAGAGCTCTGTATACACTCTGAGTGTATACATGGAACTCAATATCACCTCTTCACTCATTCCAAAAATTTTTAATTAAGGCTTCTTTTTAGCTCACTTGTAATTTCAGAAGCTTATTCCCACTAGTTTGCTAATTTGCCTGTCTCTTGCCTTTACCAGATTTATGTAGCAAATCATGCTCAATGTGAAAATACATTTAAAGTATTATAAATTTCACATCATCTGACTAATCATAATAATTTTTAGATGCTTAGAACATGTTTTCAACAACTACTTCACAAACATAACCTGACAATCTTCAAAGTCGTGATACCTTGGAGGAGGATGTCTCTGTATTTCCTGGAGTTGATGTTATTGAACTGTAATGCAGATAAATCATTGGAAATTATGAGAGCACAATTGACCTACTGAAATATTCTCTGACTTCCACCTTAGGATGTTTGCTGAACACTTCTACTGGAAGGTGAGAAAGGCGTGTGGTAGTTATGTAGCCTGACTTTTTGAACATCCTGTTGTTGCAGTTTCCCCGAATGAATTGCTGCTTTTCGAGGTCTATTGTCATAGTGGAGTTTGTTTTAGAAGAACAACTAGTTTAGATTTTAGAAAAGTCATGATGGAGAATCTGCATTAGATCCAGATGAGGTTTCCAGTCTTATCTTTGTGCTAAAAATTTTACTCCTATTTCTCTAGCTGTGTGCCCCCAGCTCTTGGACACGCTGTTAATCTTGGTTTACTAGTTTCCAGTATCATGTTTTGTCTTGTATTCTGGTGGTTTCTGTTGAGTCATCCATTAATGTATCTTTGACATAAAAGCACATTCATATTTTTTTCAGTGCAACTGCCCAGTTAAACATTGCATTTCCTCCATGTTCTATTTTGTAGATATTCAGACTCTAGAGGATTTGGGTGTTTTGTCTGTTGTTTGAAGTACAAGAGCTGTAGTTCGTTCATTAGGAGCATGAGGCTCAGGGTTGCAGATTAACCAGCTGCACTGCCTGCATTCATGTGGTCACAACCTTCCAAATTTACCCCATCATGAGAGGAAGAATTAATTATAGTCCTAATTGACTGTTTCCTTGCATATAAGCAGGAAGGAACTGCTAGGAGGCAAAGTGATTAATCAGTTAAGCTAGTTACATCAATCAAATGTGTGAGAAAGTTCATCATCCCAAAGGCAGAGTAAAGTAATGTCAAAATACAAAAATCATCAACTCTTTCATTAGGGTTTTACTGTGCTTCTTTTGTCAATTTTCAGAGGAATTGCAAAAAATAAAAATACATGCAACTGACCCAGTCTGTGCTCGACAATCTGGATTATCGTGGAAGAGGTAATACAGCAATCTGTTCTCTTATCATGCATTGCATGTAGTCCTCATTAAAGGACCTTAGCATACGTTTTTCATGCAGATGGACGAGTCACATGTATCTCCCAAACAAATAACTCGGGGCCTCTATCTCATCAATCCTGTCAGTTGTGCCAATGAACTGGAGTCTCGTGGTTGCAGCCTCAGTGAAGTACGACCCAGAGAGCTCGATCTAGTGAAACCATAAAGCTTGAACTCCCAGCTGGCAGTGCCGCCTGGCGCTCCGCATGCTGCCCCCGGCCGCTGGCCCTTCCTATCCCAGGGAACATGTGGCACTTTGAGGGCAAGTGAAAAACTGCCAGAAAATCCCCTTGAACCGTGATCATCTTCAGGATATTTTGGTTTGTTGTAACAGACTGAGTGTAAGCAGCAGCTTGTAAATAACAATTAAGTTCTCCTAGCTTTGGCTGGCAGCCTCTGTCAGAGAGAGAGGGAGAAGAAAAAGGGAAGGCAACCACCCTTCTCGCTTGTGCTGGACATCACGGATCTGCGTTGTCCATGCTGCCTTTTTGCTGGGCAGAGTCCATTTAAACCCAGCTTGCTCCTTTACCATGCACAGTTCTGCAATGCACTGGCACAGCTGAGGTGGTGGTGCGGGAGGGGAAAAGACGAAATGTGGGTGAGAACTGCTTTTGCTGGCATTGCTGACAGCGGCAAAGTCTGTGGCACTATGGTCCCAGAGCCTCGAGGCACAGCCGCAACCCAAAGTGTATGAGTAACTTCCTTCGCTTCGGGTGAACCACTGGTGCTTATATTTAGCCACGTGAACCATGTTTCCAGGACTGGGAACTTTGTTGTGGTGCATTATTTAGGGAAACAATGCAGTTTCACTCACTGTTATCTGTCAATAACTAGAAGCCCGGTTCAGATGGAAATAGAAGGCTTTCTGCTTGCCTGAGCTATGGAACACTGCAGGTGCCAATCTTGTGACAATTCAATGAAAACTTGGGAAATAAAGCTGCGCAGGAGGCTAGGAGGGGTGTGAAACTATAAGAAAAACAAGGCTTCTATAAAGTTAACATTGGAAAAAGTAATTATGATTTTATAAGGTCCACGGGATGTAGCCATGCATTCAGATATAAAATCTGTACCCACTAAATGAGTACTTTATCTCGAAAACAGCATATGAGCAGTTGGGCTAAACAGTTCTTGATTGCAGCTACAAGATTAGGGTTCAAAGTCTGTTTGTGTGTCTCTGTATGAGTACTTCTGTTTGATTTTTCCTGGATGTGTATTCATGCTAATGGATGAGCATGTAGTATAGTAGTACGTAGTCTAGTCTGTGGGTAAGCAACATGAAATTTAAGTGCTGAGATGTAAATTGTTTAAATCAGAATAGACGTATGAGCAGTATTAATCTTGTCCTTGCTTTGGTTCCATATTTTAAACATTGGACTCCGTAATGATTGATACGCTAAATGTTAGCTAGCAGCTTCACTTATAAGCTTTCCAGGGTAAATTAATTGTTTTAGAAAACAGGGTATTCTGCATACTTAAGAAGAGTCAGATTTAATTCAAATTGCTTCAGAAGAAACATGATTACAGTTTAATGAAGCAATTTACATTTTTTCCCCAATTATAATTAAGATCTGTGCAGTGCTATTTGTATTAGTGTATACATTTATTAAGCGTGGATTTTATTTATATGTTTGCTTTTATAAATATCAAATCCATAGCTGCAGTAAAAAGTTGCTACTTTTAATCTTTTAGCATGATGCTCCATCTTTGGCAGATGGTTCTCAGTTTGTAAAATGAAACATTTCTAGGAAGGTCATCTTTTACTTGTGTATAGCTTTTTTAATTTTCTTGATTCAAAGGTAAAATCTAGGAAATAATATTAGGACTGTAAATGTCTCTGTGGAATCACAACATCTTTTGGCTAGTTTTCTTTGGAGCTCAGTGTAAAAGAGATTAAGTAATAGGGCAAGTGGCTCTAGGTGGCCTTGCTTCAGTAGGGGCATTGGACCAGATGATCTTCAGAGGTCCCTGCCAACCTCAAGCATTCTGTGATTCTGTGGTGCGCTGTTTTTAAAAAATCTATAGCACAAGACAGCGGTTTCTGAACAAGAGCCATCTGTTTGTGACTTCTCAATTTTCCTTTAAAAATGGAAAATATAGTGATAACTGGAGATGCTTGAGAGATGGACAGGGTGTCTCAAAAGTGACCAACCTACCGTGACTAGGGTAATGCTGAGGAACCAGATACAGTCTGCAGGTGAACAAGCCACTTACTCTGGATCCGAGCCATATGGCCACAGAGGTTGCCCGTTCTATTTTGGACCTCGGCCTTATGACCATGGAGGTCTGCTGTATAACTCCGCTCTCTGTCTTTTGCTTCAGAAGAGAGTTATATTTTGCTCATACAGCTGTGTAAGTTGATTTACTCTGCCTTTATTTGGAGAAAAGTGAATTAAACCCATAATGAATAAATCTAATTTTAAAATTACATTGTTGATCATCACTGCAGCAACATGCGAGATCCTTTCTGAGGTTTGCCAATCAAATGTATAAAGTACAATACAAAATAAAATATATGCAGCTAGGCATTCCCATTTTGAGAGTCAGAACGATGTGATCTTTGTAAAAAGTGGTATTTTAGCAAAATTGGGTCAGCCAAAGAGCTTGGAGCTGGGTAGGTTCACAAAGTCCTTATGGCATCCAATAAAGAATAGAGATTTTAATGATATGTAGACTGACTGACTCCACTGGGCTTTTTGGTAAAGGAGCGCTCATTCAAATAGATGAGCATCATTGAAGAATTACAATTGATGTGCTACATTAATTTTGGTTTAAAAGGGAATATTGCCCAACCTTAAAAACAAAATATTACTGAATTACAGCTATAGAGAAACACATTAAACGCATTACACTCTTAGAATAGTGCTAATAGTCCAAGTATCATTTTGAACCTAAATTCTGGACAAAGAAGTTTAAAACGACATAGATCGTTACCTAGGGAGTAGGAGCTGAGACTTTTAAATGTATTTTCCTTAGCAAAGTTCTTAAAATGTAGCACTTTCTCATTCTTCATTTTGTCATTGACTAAACATTTTCACGCAACAGTCCCCAAGCATACATCTTTCTCTCCTTAGGTGTAACCCATACTGTCACACATTTATGTCGTTGTGGATATACTAAAATTTGTCTTCCTACCCTGTCTGCAAGTATTTGCAAAGTGTTGCCTGTATTCTCAAACCTGGTGAAGTGTATAGGGTTCTTGACCTCAGCAAGTTTGGATGAGACCGGTGACTGTATTAAAAATCGGTATTTCCGTAAGGTGTGCTCGCACGGTCAGTTGATCTGAGTCTACAGTCTAGTACAGGCTCAGCAGTATTTACACGGTAGCATGATCACACATGTGCGTTTAACCTGTGGTGTCTGAGGAGGAGATCTGAAGCGCTCTATGTCCGAGCTCCTTTGGGAAGTTTGGACAGGCTTGGCACAGCAGTGCTGACTATGAGATCTCCCAGCCAATTAGCCTGTACCTTCTACCCAGCTCTTCTCAAACAACTTCCAATCTGAGAGCCAAGGCTGCTGATGAAAAACATCTGATCCTTAAAGCTCGAAGGATTTAAGGAAACTTTTGAGCTCACTGTACGTCCTTTAGTGAGACATAGTCGTCAGTCTGTGGTTTTCAAGGTTCTCCTCTTCCAGCAAGACTGGTGAGATGGTGGGCTTGGAAATTAGTCAAAAGTGTTGGCAAATAGCAGATCTACTCCTATGATTATTACCCTTATATATTGTTACCCAAATATCTAGCCTTAATTCAATGCTAACTATAATCTATGTAACTAAGTGTCTGATGCCAGTTAATTGTTTTCCAGCTTTCTGAAGCACTCAGTTTTATGTGCAAGCCCATAAGCGCATATGGAAGGCCACGCAGTTAGTAAGGGAGGTATATTGTGTTTGCATCGCAGGAAACGGGGCTGCAGGCTGAGTGCTTCCACTGCTCTTGACATTTCTTGATTTATTTTTTTTTTTATGTAGTATAAAAATGTTGTATGTGTGATTCTATCACTAAAAATGTTAGTGAGGAGGACTACTGCATTTGCAGCATTAAATAGAACCGATATGCTAAAGTCCTTGGAGCCAGACCTCCGTGGAGTATCTCCAGAGGAGCGGGCAGAGTGGCATGAGGGTGTGAGCCTTCACTGGCAGTTCCTTTGTATCAGAAACCAAGGGTGTTTTTTTAATTCTATATTGTGTTCCAAATGCACAAGTTGATTTGATTAGCTAGCTGAGCAAAATCTTCTCCAGTGTGTGGAAAATATGGGAGGTCAGACCCTTTCTAATAACATGTAAAAACTAGGGAATAGTCACTGGAAACAGCAGTGCCTTTGGACTGATTCATGTAAGCCTAAAGTCAGAATCTTATCTCTTTCCTTGAAATCAATGTTTATTAAATTGGTAATTGCTTTAAAAGTGGAGAAATATGCAAGGGACTGACACTTATGTATTTCTTTTCCTTCCGACCGCTTTCATCGTTGCCAGCCGGTGTGTGGGAACTCCCAGCGAGCGCCAGCAGAACTTGTCAATGCTCATTCCAGAGCAGAGCAACAGGAAAGCCACAAAATAGTTTTAAGCAACTCTGCTGTCACTTTTCTCACACTGAAGTCTCACTGGAAAAGTGAGCAGCTGTCCGGTACTTCTGGCTGTTCTTAACTCAGAAAAATATTAGTGCATCAGCAAAAGTACTGCCCACCGAACGTATGTAAAAACTGACACCTATGGTTGGTTAATGCTCTGGGAAATAGCGTTAGTGCTCATCTGTGAATCTCTGAGATGTGGGATTGATGTACACACTGGACACTTTATACTGAAGCCCCAAACTAGGAGAGTATTATTCAAGAAATGTCCTAGGTACCTGGCTTAGTTGATTGCTGCACACATTTTGCATGATACACGTGCTGGCATTGCTTACAGCCAGTGCAGATCCACATTAAAACTAAAACGGAGTTTCTTATTTTCAGTAAGGCTCAAGTTACCAAACAGTTCTTTAAGTCACGTTTTGTTGGGGGTTTTTTTTGTTTGTTTTTTTTTTCCCCAGAAGAATCATCTCTGGAGTTCTGCTCAAGTTCTGCATACAAAGATATAGAGATAACATTTTGTTATGGACATTTCTTGACGTTACAGAGAACATGTTGTCTTTCCTTCTTCTTCCCTTTCTCCATTTTATTTTTTAGTTGCAACTGCAAATTGGAACTGAAATTTCCTAATCCAGTATTTTTTAATCCTGCGCAGCATGAGAATCCCAGAAGTTTAGTCCAGCAGGTTGATTTTTTTTTTCCTGTTCCTTTTCTTTCTGTCACACTGACATCACAATTTTTCAGAAAGTTTAGCTTCAGTCTTGAGTCCCGACCCTGCCAGCAGAGATTTATGAGAGGAAGAGTACACCCCATTGTGAACATTTTATTGGTCGGTGTAGCATAGAAAGAAATCTGAAAGTTGTAAAGGTTTGTATGTTGTGGTCTCTTTTTGGCATGAAATGTAATAGTTATCATTGATGATAAAATGGGAATAAGTAAGTGTGTGCCTGAAGTTTAAGCTCTGTTAAGTTTTTGCAACAAAAAAATCATCAAGCCCAGGCAGCTGTTTATTCCTGCCTCAGGGAAACTCTATTTCATGAGAAGCTTTCATGGGCAAGTCAACACACTTGGGTCTTAGTTGTGACATAAAACCCTGCTCGGTTTGATGGTGCCAGTGTGTTTGGGGGTGGGGAGGTCTAACGCACAGGTAAGACTTTCTAAGCACAGAGACTAAACCTACGGTTTTGAATTTACATTTCTCTGGTATTCAGTTGAAATCTGAACTTCTGTTTTCGTTATGCATTATAGTCCTTTAGTCTGTGAGTATTACTGCCTCAATAAGGAAAGGGGAAGCAGAGGAAATGAGCTGTTTTCCTGATGCTTAAATGTAAAACTTGAGCTCTTGATGAAATGGTGCAGCAAGCACCTTTGCAGAGGAGTTGAAAAATCAAAATTTCTTGCTAAAACGTGCATGGAGACCTGGTTACTTCTTTGCGACTGGAGGTGGCACTGGAAGTGTTTTCAGCTCGGAAACAGAGCGGAAAGCATCGGAGAAGGCATCAATTTCACCATCTGAGAAAGATGTAAACGTTATAAACTTTGTGCTTCCATATTCTTTTGGGGTCGGGTTGCCCAGGGGCCAGTCGCCAAATGACGACAGTACTTTCTTTGACTCTGGGACTGTCACTTACACTTTGTTGACAGATCAAAAACATGTGATCGGAATGACTACTCTGGTTGTCCCACAGTTAGGACTATCTGTGTGCATCAGTGCAACCCAGGGGTCAGTACAGACCTTGATGTAAAAGAAATTGCAAATAATTAAAGACAGTAAGTGATCAGAAGTTACCAACAGAAATGCTGCTTCTTTCTGGTTGGTGAATCCTTTATCAGAAGTGACTGTGAGAGGGATATAAAGGAATGGCCTTCTCTTCTATTGGCAGTGGATGATATAAACATCGGGCAAAGACTTACCTTTATAGTAAAACCGTTTTTAAAGTAAGAAAGACATTGAAATAGCTATGAAATATGTTAAGCAAATTCAGTTTTTAATAATCAGAGGAGGATTGTTTGACTGTGATTGTTTGGCAGTCTGTGATAGTTTGGCGTGCACTGGAGCAAGGGACTGGGCTAGAACCCAGAAGTTCACTTGAAGGAAAATAAAGCGTTTCTAAACTCCTGTAAAGGCCCTTACTATGCCAGGTTTTACTGCTTCTTTTATTAATGTTTCTTTTAGACTTTTGTAGTTCATTCCTGTAACTTGTCAAGAGTACGATGTAGTTCATGTCTGTCTTAAAGCTAGTTGAGAAGAGCTGTCTAGAAAAGCCATCAGAGTCAAACGCATATCATTAGTGTTACGTCAGTGTGTTTCCACGAAGCCTTGTCAATACAGTTTCTGCCCTTTTGCTGACAACATTTATGCTTTGAAACAACAGCATAACGACCAGCTACTCTGCGGTAGCGACTGAAAGTCCCCAAAGAGAAAGTTCTTTGGTTGTATTAAACAGTGATGTTCACAGCTGGGATGGGGGCAGTTCTTGTCTTTTTTTTTTCTTTTTTTTTTTTTCCTTTTAATGATGGCAGGTGTAATATAGATTTTTATGAAATAGT
This sequence comes from Charadrius vociferus, assembly GCF_000708025.1. Lineage (NCBI taxonomy): Eukaryota > Metazoa > Chordata > Aves > Charadriiformes > Charadriidae > Charadrius > Charadrius vociferus. Next base: position 1,646,303 of record NW_009648330.1, read on the forward strand.
TTTAAAAGCAGGTCTGTGTTGTGAGAGTACTTAAGAAAATTTATTCCCTGCCAGGCTGTCTTAAGGAATTAGAGGTTCAAATGCAGATGTGTCATAACAGTATTTTAGGTCTTCTCATATATTTTCATTTGAAGCCTATATGTATATTTCTCAGAAGGATATAATATAAATTAAAAATTACAAAAACCAACCAAATTACCTTATTTTATGCGTTTCATTTCATAGATCACCTAAAATATAACAATCTACACCTAAAAATGTAGTAAGCTGAACCAAAACGCTCTGTTAATTCCTGACAAAACTTTAAATAAATAAATAAATAAGCTCACAATTACACTGAGATTTCACTTCCTGAATTGGAAAATTGAATTGCAGGCTCATAGCTCCCTTGAGTGTTTGGAAAGAGAATAGCAGCTCTTATTAACAGAGCACTTTCCTGTGAGAGGTGGACGTTCATGTCATTACCGTTTTTTCTGGCAAATTTTCAACCTCCAGCAGCAAAAGTTTTCATTGATTGCCTCCTACCGTAAGGCAGTAATGAGACTGCTGTCGCTTTCTTTCATGAACTGCAGGAATTGGAGACAATGAGGGAAGCTGGAGATATTAGATATGAAGAAAACACAATTCAGGCTGAGCTATTTCCTATGTCACTACTCAAGGTCTAGCAGGCTAATTTTTACACATCTGCTCTAAATATAGAAAATAGGTTTTCCAATGCTACAGTGGAGAATCCAAAGTACTAATCGATCAAAATGCTGTGAAGTCATCTACTCCCTAGAAAACGAGAAGGTGCCACATGCACCTTTTCTCTGAAAGTCAGACCCCTCTTCCCATGACTCAGGTAGCGGGGCCACTCTTGCTGATCAAGAAGAATTAGACATTGTGCAATTATCCCAAACCGATACTGTTACCATTTGGTCAAGGGTTACCATTTTTTTTTAATTGTTGCCATCCAGGGAGGGGGGGGGGGGGGAAAGCTATTTGTGAGAAATAGTGGTATATATTTCACTTGAGTGTATTTGCCCTATGAAGATGGAAGTAGATGGAGATGTTTGTGGTCAGTAGCATCAGAATTGCACTGAGCTGTCAGGAAGTGATCCCTGATGTCTGACTTCGTCTATTTATAATTGACAGGAAGACTCGGGTTCATTTTGATGATGCAGAATCAAGTGCAGCTGGAGGAAAGGAAACGGGGGAAACTTGAGCTAAAGTAGTAATGGAATGCAGGAGTTTATGCACGCCCAAATATTTGTCATAAATCAATACTTAATTGTTTTTCCTTCATTTTTATGACTGAGGATTGTGAAAATTTAGTATTTTATATTTATTAAGGAAGCAGCACAGTGGTCTAAATCTGTATTTTCATGTAGGAAACGCATTGTGATACTGATGTCCTTTTGAGTAAGATAATGAATTTAAGGTTATTTGTCTTTATCTTTAAGGATCCTTTTATCTTATCAAGTATGCTGAACAATTTCCACAGATAAGAGTGTCTTGTGATTTGCTTTTATTTTTTGTGATATTTAAGTATATTTACTTGTCAGTACCTTGTTCTCCAAATTGCTGCTATAATGTTTACCTTGCGTATGAGCTCAGCACTGTCGGAGTGAATATATGTGAAAGCTAATTAAAGTATAACAAGAGTTTAGAGCACTTGTATGTCGCTACATTATTAATTGAGGATTTTCTGGTTTTGAGGTTTACAACTAGTGCGTCAGTTTTAGCACAGAACAGTGATATGTACATCGCTGGCCTCTAGCTTCTCATTATGACAATCTCTGCATATATGTTATACATAAACTCGTTCTGGGAGGCACATAGTGCACACAGAGGTTGAATAGAAAAACAGGTCTTTATTTTAAAAGTTAGAGATCAAACAGCAGACTTAGTCCACCTTCTTGTCTGGGCATCTCTTGTCATATAATGCAGAATAATTCCACTTGCCAGAAATAGGAGCAACATGAACAAATGTCAAATGTGTTGGGTTGTCTGAGTTCATTGAAACTAGTGAAAGCAAAAGAAAATGAGTAAAAAGAAGCCTTAGAATAAGGTGACCCAGTGGCTGCAGAGCCTGTCTATGGCAGAGCTGGATGGTTTTTTAAAGATGGTATTGCAACATTTACTCTTAGTTTTACGTTTCTTCTTGATAATTTCATCCCCTTTCTACAAACCTATATAATGCAGAAAAGAGAGGACCGTTTAAAATGTAAAATGAAGCTTTGATTACATGAATCTCTTATTTGTATGTCCTCAGCAGTGCTAGATTAGCCCCTGGCCCTATCCACTTCCTGCTGTGGGGGTGGAATATATTGAGAGAAGGCATGTTATGAACCATTATTATTCCAATTTACCTTTAAAAAATAATAAAGATGGTACATAGGATTGTACAAGATGTTTCCAGTGATAGGGAAGTACTTACAGCAATCTCAGTAGAGATGCTTCCTGGTCTCTGATGCTGAAACCTTTGTCTATCTCTAAAGATTGAGCTACTATATATTTAAATTATTTTCTGTTATTCTTAGTCTTCCTTTTGCTTTAGACAGATTCACACTGAATAAGGTGCTGTTTATTTACAAAAAATGATTTGTATTATCTCATGCAAAAATGAAAAATCATTATTTAATCAGTTAACCTTCCATATTAAAGTTGGAAAAGCTACATAGTTTATGCACGGGCACGCAATTTGAACCTATCGTTAATCCTGTTTCTTTTATTGTTTGTGTAATTGTTAGATACTTGTATAGATGCTACTTCAGGATCAGGTAATATAAGAAATAATGTCTTGACATTATGTATTTGTGGATCGGTATTTCTTTTATGTTTACAACCGTGGGCTTTATGATCCTGCAGATGACTGTTGAGCTGAGATGTATGGAAAACCGCTTATACAGATGTTGTAGTGTAACTTTTTCCTTTTGCTTCTATATAAACAGACTGAGTCACTTCTAGGTAGTCCTGATGGTTGTTCTAGCTGAGCTATTTAAAGAAAAGAAAAAGTTGAAAATACAGATCTGTGTATGTGTGCATGTGTAGTTTCACAAATTCTTAATCCAACTAATTTTCTTTTTTAGGATCTTACTTTAATCTTGATGCATACATAACTAGGTACACACAGGGACTCTACCTTCAGGTGTTTCAAGTGAAGATTTTTACCTGTCACCTACTGTAAGCGAGCCCAAACAAACCTTCAACTTTGCAGCTTTTAGCATGGGCTCTCTGTGCAAGATTGTTTCTCTGATGGTTGTAAACTCAGGATTAGTTGTCACAGTAAAATACAGAGAGGTCATTGGAAATACTGAAGTATGCAACATGTTAAGTTGTACAGAGCTGAATTGGAGTGGTATAAAAATTAAACATTGTCATTCTCACTTTTTTATGCTGCCTTATAAACACCTTAAGTTTGACCCAGATGTAAATAAATTCTATTAAATATTTATTAATGTAATTTGTGCTGCAATACCATAGTCAGTTTCCTTGTCTTACATTCCAGCTCTGTGCTCCTACAGAGCAAAATTATATCCAGTTATTCTCAAGCAATTAAGCCATAGTTTTAAAAAGATGTATTTAATCACACAAATAAGGAAGAGTGACAGAATCCAGATCTGAAGAATTTTCTGAAGCCCCTGCAATCTCATGCAGAAGCTTTCCATGCACGTTAATTTCTATGAGGAATGGTTTAAGTTTTAGTAACACAGGTATTTAGAACAAGGAAGCATCAAAAACTTGCCTTCTTGCTGAAGTAAAAAAACCACAACAAACCATAAGAAAGCAAGAGAGAGGAAGCTTCTAGCCTTTTTTGCACTTGAAGTTCAAACATGAGCTTCTTAAAAACTACCTGAAAGTACAGACTCTGAAAGGAAAAGTGTAGGCACAGGTTTGACCTTGGTCTGAACTGGGCAGCAGTGAACTAGTAAGCAGAGCTGTAGCAGAAGCATTGTCCCATTCTCTGGTATATACTGTGCTGCACAGATTTTCCAGTCTTGAATTGAGACAGAAATTAAAACCTTGGCTCTTCTCACAAATCCAATTGAAATATTTTCTTTTTGACAATTTTAGGGTGTCTTTGATCTTGGTGTTTTTAAAACATATGTTCGAAACGCCTGATACAGGAAGCAAACTTTCTTTTTGTCTGATCCATCTTTCGGCTTTACCAGGTCAATCTTATTGATGTCTTGTGGAATTTGTTCTCATTTGCCTAACGAGCAGGTTAATACAGGTGGTTGACTGAGTTTTTTTATCTAATTTTTGTATCTACTCAATTTCGGTGTTTTCAGTGTAAAATTCAGGGTTGTTTTCAACATAAGCATGGGAATCTGGTGGGGAAAATCACAAGAGAGGCAATTAACTTAAAGCAGACCAGTTTAACAGGTCTGGAATATATTCTAGCTAAGTTTTGTTTCTGCTTACTATCACTTCGTAAGGACCTGTTCCCTCTGGAAGCATCATATTCTGTAAAACACATGTATTTCACTGATACTGCTGCTATTGAAGTTCCTTCTGTCATTCTCTAATAATTGTGCTAGATTTAAATGTACACAACAGGTGAAACTTAGCAATTATCCAGCTCCATAAAGTTTGAGCATACTTTCAGAAAATTCTGGTGTGAAACTCTACAGTGATCTTTCCGCAATCCACGCTAACCCAGGGTTCACATGAGCAGCGTTATGGAAAAGGAATTCATTTCATTTTCCCTTCAATACAGTTTCTTTATGTTCTCTGGTTCATATCACATCTGTTACACTTTCTGTAATGATCAGCTTAAAAATAACATGTCTAAAAATAAATAACGTCATGCTGCTGAGCCGCATTAATGGCTTGCTAGTTAATTAAGTGTACGCCGGTACTTCTATTTGTCATTGTTCTAGTGGCTCTCGAATGCGCTGGGAGTTAGACCTAGACGCTAATGCTGCAGACGAAACTCACTGAGCTGATGGCAGAATTTGACTGGATTTCTTTGGATAAAACCAGGAGAAATTTTTATAATCGTATTTGTGCAAGTAATAGCATCCCCTGAGCGGTGGATGTACGGGTGGCTTACCCTGCTGCCTGCCTGGGCAGGCGTGTGGCAGGGAGCACAGCAGACCTGGGGTCCCTCCACCACCACTGCTGTGTCCCCGTCTGGCACAGGCTGTCTCGTACCGTGACGGTGTGGTCAGCCAAGGACCCCAGAGAGTGGTGGTGAGCGAGCAGTGCTGCCTGGCATGAGCTCCTCCTCAGCCTGTGGTTTCTGACACTGAAACTCTCCCCCAGCTTAAAAAAGGAAACCGTCAGCCTGTGCTCGGCCATGAACTGCAGGTATGAGCGTCCAGAGCCGTTCCTTGGTGACGGGTCCCTTTTAGAGATGTTTAAATAGCTTTCCAGGGTGCTTTGTTTAAACCATGGTTATGTTTTGCCCTGGTGGATATTAGTTCCCTGAGTGGTTCTTTCTGGTGGTGTGCAGCCAGGTCTATTGGAAATAGTTCTTCTTGGGTGATTACCTTTTAAATGAGTCCCAGTGCAATGATGGATAGTGCAGTGGGATGTCTTCATTTACAATCCTGCTGCTGAGCCGAAGGAAAGGTTGGAGCGATTCACTGTATAAGGTGGAGATTGTTCTCTCTGCTAAACCATCTCTGACTGAAAAGACATTCATCTAAACGCTGGCAAAACCATCTTTATTCTTCTGGGATGGATCAACCTGTGTTAAATGGTGGATATTGTCTTGAATACTTTGCAGGGTGTTTAATCCCTGTAGCGTTGTTTCCAGCTACGCTCTTTCATGCTACTGTTTCATTACGTGACAGTGTTTTTTCTAAATTACTGACTTTTTGGTTTATAAGGGTGAGTTTATTTCTTAATTATGTAGGGGCTAGGAGGGCATTAAGTGGGCAAGTCCTTTAATTTAAAATACACAAGTGCCTTGCTGCTCTTGTTCTCTGATGAATCAAACATTTGGGTATGTTAATACTAGTAATGGAACATAATGGCTACTCATCAAAAGTAAAGGTAATTATTTCGGGAACACAAAACTAACCTTGCCAGATGAGTGCTTGTTGAAATCTGATGCTGTGCAACAAATTGGGGATTATTAACAGCAGACTCCCATGTTCATCTCTTACGTGATTAAGTCCTGTATGTTACAGTGATAGTGCTATCATTGCGTTAAGAGCGTACCCCTTTTCTTGGGGATGCATGTCAGTTCCTGATTAAGGATTTTGATTGCATGAGGTCTGTTCTAGTCTCAATAAATTGTTGTGTTGTCCTCCAAAATGCTGGGGAGCTCTGAGTAACTTTGGTGAGACGTGGGTTATATAGGTGTATATTACTGGCTGAATGAAAAAACAACCCTTGTTCCATTTCCATTTTGCTGACTTGTTTTTCTTTAATGTTTTCTTAAAAAACACAACCCAGTGCTTGTGTTTAAGTGCACGTTCACCCAGAAGACACCATGAAACTTGCTAAGGTTTTCATCTAGTGGAAAAAAATGTAACTTAAAACATGATCTGGGGAAAAGAAGCTGGACGATGGCAAACGTTTAGGCTGGAGAGTTGCTTTTCAGATGACATGATTAATGAAACACAAGATAACATTAAAGAGATATGTTAGATTTCAGTCATTTCAAGTCTTTTAAATCAGGACTGGGTCTTTAGTTCAAATACATGGTGTAACTTAAACCAAGCAGCAATCATTTAAGCTCTGAGTTTTCACTCTGAGCTATGTAAGACACCTGCTTGCTTAGCTTGGGGCAGATGGTTTGGGTAGGTGGCAGGCCTTGAGTTTGAACAGTGCCCTGCTTTCACTGCTTCTGTGGGTTTAGCTCTTAGGTCCTCAATCCCAGGTTCAAGAGCGAGCTAGCTGCTCCGTTCCACTGACCAGCAGTTCTCTGGCTGCTACAACCTGTACCGGCTTCTCTTTAGAAGAGGATGTTGTGGCCGGGACCTTTCCCTTGTGGGCCAGGGTGAGAGGATGCTCCTGACCAGTGGTCCTGCTGTGTGCTGGTTGTCCTCTCTTCTCACCATCTCCGATGTGCTTGAAGACTCTGCAAGTGATCCACATGGATCTGAGATGGTTTCCCAGTTACCAAAGCGCATCTGTCCCAGAGCAAATGTTGTGACTGGTATAATTTGCTTTACAACATATTTTCTAAAGTCTGCAAACCTTGAAGGATGGTTGCAAACATTGTTTGGGAGACCGTCTTCCACAGTGAAGTCTTCCTCTTTACTCATTAAAAAAAATTGACACCACTTGATTTTCTGGCTAAAAAGTTAAATTATGTTTCTCCTCATTGTGGTTGATGGTTGCTATAGTGTTTAATAGTTTTCATCAAGAGTAGTCCACCAATGCTATTCAAGTCTATAATAAAAAGCACTAAAAACATATAAAGTTTTTATAACAATTTTGTACAAAAAAGGGCATTATTTACCTAATCATTCATGACTGAAAAAAGCCGCATGAAAAATTGCCTTATTTCAAAAGGCGATCATGAAGGCTTCAGAGTATATATAATCTCACTTCTTCACTCTTTTATCTGCTTTCTCTCCCTGAACTGGAAAGCTGCTGTCATAACTGTATCTATTTCCTGTAGGAGCTATTAGTCAGTAGCATTACATCCGCTTAAATGTGATCACTTTTCTCTTCTGTATGTTACTGATACACTATTATCACATAATATTGCTCATCCATCAGAGGCTGCCGTGTTTTCTGCGCTGATTGTAGAATAGAAGAGAGCTGAAGCATCCTCTAAAAAAAGGTTCCGAGATTACAAAATATTCCAATAACTCAGTCTCTCTCTCTCTCTCTGTTGTGTTACTCCTGTATGTTACACAGCACAGCCTTCTCGTGGTGTATTTCAAGGTTGTAATGTGAAATGTTTTTCTGCTTTTAATTCCTAAGCAAAAGCACTTCAACCACCAGTTTTGAGCATAACCATCTTGATTCCTCTTGATTTAAATGGCAGATTCAATAAAAACTCCATCTGGCTTCCATAGGAAGCTTGCACAAGTCCTTGGAAATTGATTTTTATTTTTTTTTTCCAGGACACAACGAACTGTGGCCAGGATTAGAACCTCTTCCTCCTGCAGCATACTTGCCAGATGGCAAGTTTATTGAATCTGGTTTTAACTTACTAGGCCTTAAAGGAATGAATGCAGCTCAGGGAAGTGGGTGCTACGTCTCTACTTCAAAGGTCTCCTTCAAAATCAGCCTCCAAAGATTTATATGCAGAGCACGGTTGTGACCTGGGCAGTCTGTTGCATACCTCTCATCTCTTTCAGTGCTTGAAATGGAGTTAGAGAGTGACACAAACCATGTTACAAAATCTCTGTAATTTCAAGATCAGCAGCATTGGGTGAATCTTGTTTCTTGTTACATGGCTAAATCAAAATTTTTTTTTTTTAATTTTACCATCTAAATTTCTACAGTGTTGTAAAGTGTCTTCACTTGAAATACTTGTTTTCTAAGTAAAACATGAAAGTATGTCAGATCCACCAGTGTCACTTAAAAGTATACTTAGGTGTTGTCTTTAATAGACAGGTATGCTCTGCACTAAAAGCTAACACTTATGATGGACAGAATTTAGCTTCATCAGCTAAATACTAACTTTTTCCTTCAAATGCAGAGCAGTCTGGATGCCGACCTCTGCTGAGATGTAGTTGCATGCATAGTTTCAGACATTTAAGTGTCTGTCATAACTATTCATGTGCTTTGTTAAGCACGACTGTGTATGTACTGGCCATATAGTGTGGGCCCAGATTTGTCGAGCAAAGAATATAAAGCTTAACACACTTATTTAAGATGAGGAAATAAATAATTACAACTCAAAATACCTCGTTTTTCCCTTTTCCAATTTCACACTGTACACATCCATACTGTTTATGTATACTCTACTTTCTATATACTCCTTTTACTGGAGGTGATTTGATGTCTCTGCTGCGGTGCCAGAGTTCCTGCTTCACATGCTGTGTTTGTGATGCTGAACACACAGCACTGTTCACCCCAGTCTTAGAAATAAGGAAATAAGTAAATATTCCTCTGTCTCATTGTTAATGTTGTGTAAACCTCATTTGTATGCATCAGTAGGTTAAAAGTCATTTTTCAGTCTTGAGCAGTGAATTTGCAGTTGAATTTCTCATGAGGAAGTTTTCATAAATCTAGAATTGGGATTTTATAGAAAATACCTCAAGGAAATCTGTTTCCCTGCACTGGGATTGGACTTGCTATTTGGATATCACCTTATCCCTCTTGTTAACAAACCTGTTTGTTAGGACTTCTAGCGGTGCATATTCACCAGGCTTTCCTGCACTTCCAAAAAGACAGACAGAGAGACTGGGAAAATATTTGAAATGTATTATGAATGTTCAGGAATCTAACTCACCAAAAAGATGGTGATAGCACCAGAATCAGAAGTAATAATGTTCTTCCAGACAGAGGACGTCAGGAGTTAATGCTTATCTAAAACTCAAAAAGATTATTGTTGGCTTCCCTTTGAATTAATTACTTTGGAGTGAATTCACCTACCGTATTACTTTACCACTTTATTCATATATTGCAAAGTATATGTAGAAAAAATAATGTGCCTCTGTAAATCTCACAGATATAATTGCATCCAGGGATACTGATGATGTCATGAATCATTGCAAGGTACAGTGGTTTCTGTGGTATTTCCAAATGAAATTAGAGGTCTCTTATTTACAGTTTGTTTGTGGTCCTCTCCATTCAGTAGAACAGCGTATGGATCCAATAATAACAAAAAATAAATACGTGCTATAGTCTGATGCTATTTTGAAGATGTTTTGGCATTATATCCCTCATTTTACTGCTGTATTACCATTCTTTCCAGTTGTATCTGGCTTGATTTAAGCTAAGATAGTCTTGTATTAGTAACATATGGCAATTGTTATTGTTTTCACTTGTTCAGCAGATGTGTGGGCCTTTTCTGTGCCTTACTCCTTATCAAATCGGGTTAAATGATGCAAAGTTCTGCAATGTGGAGTGAGTGCTGACTGTCATTGCAGGTGAAGTACAAGAGTGACAGTTCCAGTATTTCAGTGAGCATGAGTGCAATGAGCGTTGCTTTGTACCTTCCTTGCTTGTCAAGCATTCCACTGTGGTCATATCTGCAAACAGTAGAATCATAGAGTGGTTTAGGTTGGAAGGGACCTTGAAGATCATCGAGTTCCAACCCCCCTGCCACGGTCAGGGACACCTCCCAGGTCCAGCCTGGCCTTGAACACCTCCAGGGATGGGGCCTCAACAACCTCTCTAGGCAACCTGTTCCAGTGCCTCACCACCCTTAAAGTGAAAAACTGCTTCCTAATGTTTAATCTAAACCTGCCCTCTTCCAGTTTATAGCCATTCCCCCTTGTCCTATCGCTACAAGCCCTAGTAAAAAGTCCTTCCCCGGCTCTCCTGTAGGCCCCCTTTAGGTACTGGAGGGCCGCAAGAAGATCTCCCTGAAGCATTGGAAAGGAGTAGAGGAAGAGGCCATTGCAAAGTGACCTGCTCAGATGAGATCAGCTGAAGAAACAGGCATCAAGGGGCAGCTGAGCCCTACTAAATGTGAATGTCTGTAAGAGGGGGGAAAAAAATTGGAGAACAATAGGTCAGTCACAGCCATTGTCTTAAAAATAAATGCACGTTTCCCTCCCCACTTCAGGCAAGTCAGTTCTCAGTTTTCCTGTCTGTCATATTCAAAATACTTATAAGACTTTCATGTGAATTTTATTTAAACAACTCTCAGTTTCTCTACCAAAAGTATCATACTGGCCTGTTTAGAAAGGGAGGGAGCTACAAAAGGACTCCTATGTGAGAGAGGTTTTATGCAATCTAAGGAAAAGTGCGTGAGCATTGATAAATTCCGGTGTTTTCTCTCAGCAGACACTGTGTTTAGGCTTTTAAAGTGTATGATTTCATCAAAGGGTTTTTCATTCTTTGAATGTAATCTGTGAGATAATGGAGTTACAGCTGAGAGCTCCAGATATGAACTTAAGTAAAGTTTGGCGAGCAGAGGTTCATTAAGCGTTCTGCTTCAACTGGGCCATCTTTACAGCAAAGCAGTTTTGCTTTCAAAAAGCAGATGATTTTGTAACTTGAATATAAACTATACAGGCCAAATTTTTGGTGGCTATGTCCCTGGCTTGTGTGCAGTAAAACTATATTTATTTGCACCAGATGAGGATCTGCCTTTTTCCACATCTTTTTTAATGCTTTAGTCCTTAGAGAATGAAGCCTTTGGTTCTTTGGAGATGCATCTCTTAAGAAAATGCCAGTGCAAAAATCATTTAACTGGGAGCAACTCTCCTCTTGTGTACCTTCCTTTGCAGCTGCCTTTGGTCTCTACTTCCCCAGAAAAGAGTACTCGGAGAATGTCTACATTGATCAGCCAGCAGGTACACCACTCCTGCGCATCCATGCCTTGAGGGATTCACATGGGGAAGTGGCCCACTTTCATCTGTGCCAGAATCTTGTCATTTCTCGAGCAAGATCCCATGAAAATCATTGGTTTCAAATCAGAGAAAAAACAGGACTTCTCTACCTCAGCAAAAGTCTGGATAGAGAAGACTTTAACATGCTATGTAAGTATGAGAAGACTAGCTTTTCTTGTTGAAGTATCTGTTGTTAAAGCAAAATACATTCAGATCACGAGACTTATCCATCAGCGAACAAGCATCAAATTTGGAAAAAAAAAAGCACATCTGCCCCTTTAAAAAGAGGAACCAGACCTAATGAAACCCATGGCAAATGCAGGGAACCACATGCCAAAGCGAACACTGACCTGGGACAGATCCAGTTGCTCACATTGTGCACTTCAATACAGTGGGAAAGTTGCATTACTTGCAGTATTTTTTTCTGCATTTCACAGTTGTGTAAGTCGCAGCTTTAGATTGAGATGTGCAGTTCGTTCATTTACTAATGCAAATTCAGCTGATTCCACTGTGTTCATGCTGGGCACTTCGCGCCCAGACCAGCGCACTTAGATTAGTTCAAACTCTTCTATAAATGGTCCTCAAATCTGGTAATGTGGATTCAGAAAGTACGTTTGCATGTGACACCAAACAGCTCTTGGAAGAAATGGTTAAGTGTACCTCTCTCCCTCTCTTGAGATTTGGCTTTGTTAGAGAAGCTTACTATTGAACTACAGAAATTAATTATCTCAGTTTTTCCCCCTTCTTTTATGCTGTAGCAGTAAATTGGTTTTGGTGATTTTGATCTATGAGGAAATTAGGTACCATTAGATGGTGGAGGAGGAAATGGGTGAGGAGTTAATGGCATACCGCTGTGATCAGTTGCAGAAAATCTGCTGTTGGAGAGAGTCTGTAGTAACTGTCTTGAGTTTGTAAGAGCCATATATCAACACTACCCTTTGACTTAGGTGCCTTGATGTTTAAATGTTCAACTTCAGACACTTACTGCTTTATTTTTTTAAGCGCTGAGCGCTTGATATCTCACCCATTTTCGCTGTGGTTTTGGTACTCGGTGTTCATGAATATCAGATAGCTCTTTGTAACTGAACAAAGGAAGAATAGCTATCCAGAACTTGAGAGTCTTGTTTTGTTCATGGGGATCAAAGTGACCTAGAGCGTCTTTTCAAGTGAGTTAGATCTGTTACAGAGACGCTATCATTCTGTCTGTAGTCAAAGCAAGGTAATCAAAATAATTAAGGCTTGAGGCTGTGTTAGTAGATGCCACAGGTTGATTTTTCACTTCTGTGTTACCTTTTGACCAACTCTTTATATTTCAAAATGATGAAACAATTTGTCCTCTAAGCAAAAACAGTTTGGGCATATCCTCAACTGGCATAAACAATCAACACTGTGACTTAAATGACAGCAGTTGTGTGTCTGTCCTGAATATTTATTGCCATTTTGCGCACTCTTTTCCCTGCTGTCACTCCCCTCTGCTCTAGTGCCTCCAAAAATCAGTCCTATCAAAAAGCTGATTACTGATAGCGACCTGGTTTATGTCAGTGTCTTAGAGACAGAATGCTGATATTGTACTGTGAGGTTCTACAATGCAAAAGTGGTGGTAACACCTATAGTGTTTTGGCTTACTGAGGTTATTAAGATTAAAATTTCAAGTCTTCCAACCAGCAAATGATATATTCAAGAATTGTTTTATTACATAATAGGACTATATGGTTGGTTGTGGAATAACGGACTAGAGCACAAAATGGGTAAAAGAAATGTTGGCTTATCTTTTATAAAATATTTCTTCTGGTGGTGTTTGTTTTTTTTTAAGCTGTAGGAAACTGGATGCCGTTATCAAAGGTGATGCTGTATGTCTTTCTTTCATCCCACCCTTTCCAAGAGAAGGAGTGTGACTCTGCTACACGCACCACAGTTTTCCTCTCCTTGATCAATGCTACTGCACCAGCTTGCAGTTCCCTGACAGCAAGGCAGCTTTGCTTCACAGAAATGGATCTCTCCTTTCACATCAAGGAGAATAAACCACCTGGCACATTTCATCAGCTCCAGTTACCCTCAGTTCATCATCTGTGTCAGAATCTCAGCATTTCCTACAAACTGCTGGCAGGTAAAACTGGAACTGAGCCACTCGCGTATTAGCAATAGATGTAAACAGCTGCATTGTTAAGATCTCTTTTGTAGTAGATCGTCTAGATTGATCCTATAAAGGAAATTCCATTGCAAACGTGAACCGAGGCTGAAGATTTTGCCTTTGAGATATGCAGAGAGGATGGGAATGAGGACTATCTCCTTCCCTAAGGAAAAAAGATTTGTTTTAGAAGTTTGCACCCACTAAGAGCGGATTGGGAATATCCTGAGCTTTAAATTGTGCTTCTTTTAGACTGTAGGATCTTCTCATCTATTCCATGTTTTCTGCCTACCTAATGTAGCCCTACAACTTCCTTCTGTTTCACTTTGAAGTCTGCCTTTTATCATGCAGTCATGATGTCCAAATGGATTTACTGGATTGCAAAAGAGTGTTAAAGAAGAAAACTACCAGAGTCCTATTACGGGAAGTGATTGTCCCTATTTATGCTGTGGCTATGTTTTTCAGCTGAAGGGATGCCCTTTCGATACAATGAGAACACCACCGGCGTGAGTGTGACGCAGCGCCTAGATCGAGAAGAGAGAGAGAGATACGAGCTGATTGCCAAATGCACCGTGAGAGAGGGCTTCAGGGAAATGCAGGTTGAGGTGCCCTTCCTGGTGAATGTGTTAGATGAAGATGACTCTCCTCCCTTCCTTCCCAATGGCACTGATACTGCAGATGCTGTCGTGGAGTTCAACAGAAAAGAGGTGATGTTCTCCTTTATCTCATCCCTGAAGTAGGAGCCCGGTGGTGGGGGCATGATGACTGGGGGATGCCATGCTCTGGGCAATGGATCTTGGTGTCAAGCGTATGACTACACCGTGTTCTTCAGAGCTGTGATTGTAAAATGCTGAGTCTGTAGAATTCTTCTCCCCTGAGTTATATTTTATTCAGATCCCAAAGTAAGAAGAGTTTGGGTCAGGATTTAAACAGTGTAAAGATGTGTTAGCAGTTCCTGAGGTCTGGATGGACCATTACTAGGACTGTCATCAGGATCGCTGTATCTCCTCATACTGAGTTCTGCTGTGTATTTGCTACAGGGTTGCTTCCCTCAGGTGACTAAAATTGACAGTTGTTACAACAGGTGTATGTGTGTACCCTTCCCATATATGCAAATCTATATGAGATATCAGAACTACGTTCAGAACATGTATTAGCACGCTGGACCAGTTAACAGAAAGTTAGGTGGAGCGGTTGTCTGCTGCAGACAAACATTGCACTTGCAAAGGTGTTAAAGTTTCCAGTGTACAGGCTGTTAAGGGGAGAGCTCCAGGATCTTGCTTTAATGGTGACCTTCCGCTTTTCCCGTAACCCCCAAGGCGATCTTTCAGGAGGTCCAAATCCCTTTCGTATCTGCCCCCTGCCCACATACAGCCCTTGCTTGAGTAGAGAAGTACACAGGTGGGCCCTTTGCCTCTTCCTGACGGAGCAACAACCCTTTACAAGTCAATGGTATAGACAAGGCACTTCTTTTGGGGCCTAAATGATGCATTGTTCGTGAGAGGACTTCTGTTTCAGAACAGCGGCAGTTTTTTTGCAGCCAGATTTCCCTTCAAAATGTGTTTTGCCTGTTTGTTCGTGGAAGGGAGAAGAATGATTTTGGGAGTTTGCTGCCACCTCCCGACTAGAACAGGTGTTGACACCTGTGAACCCATTTGCGTGGTCGTAAAGGAGTTCTTTTGAGATTTGGGAGTTTGATTTAGCTTTGGATGGTAGAAAGTGAAGGTCTCATAGAACTGTTTGATAAAGTAAAATATTCTCTTTGAAATTACGTGCATGCAAAGCGTTCAGGACATAGTGAATTTCACAGTAATTTTGCAGTGGAAAAAAAGCATTATATTTGGAAACTTTCAATCTTTTCTAGTAACTAAACTAACTTGTAATAAAATAATTTTTAATAAAAAATTTTAAAGGCCTCCTGGCTTTGGTGTCCAGGTAGAGAACAGCAATCTAGTAGACTAAGCTTGAAGACAGCCAACCCAGGCCACGTCGGTCATTTCAGGTAATGTGTTGGACCTGTCTGAATGTATTTCCTCGTCTTTTTAGTGCACACATTACCTGCTTTTTTAGTATTATTGGAGAATAACATTGTTGGGTTTTTTTTTAAAAGGAAAAAAAAAAGAGGAAAAAAATCAAGAGCTGTGCGTGCGCACTCATTTCCTACCTCAAAAGTTTAGCACTGTATTTAGACATAGACTCAAATGGTGACATTGAAAAAGAAATTGTCATACAATCCTCTTTTGAGCTTCTAACTCAGGTCCAGATAGGTGTGAAATAGTGGTGACCTGAAGCTTAAAATGAATTTGAATGAAAGGGGGCTTTAGATAAAGTTGTAAGGTTTTATTTGACCAATATTTCGATCTCCTAACATGTATCGGGGGAAGAAAGCTTCAAGGTCATTCAGTAGTGCTATTTATTATTTCCTTCTAGGGAACTGTCCTGGCAACACTAACTGTATACGACGCAGACACCACACCTATTTATCCCCTTGAAAGCAGCAGAAAGAAATACACAGGAACCATCATTACCGACGATCCCTGGATAAGTGAAACATTTCGGGTAGAGCACATCTTTGATGAAATCCACTTCAGCCCAAATGGCAGCCAAGTGAGGGGAACTCAACATGAGTACAGTAAGGTCTCTTTCTTCAAATAAAGGAGAAGTTGCTTGTTAGTAATTGACCGATAAGCTCTTGAACTTTTCCAAGTATTTTGTAAATATTGAGCTAAAGAGAGCTGAGAAATTTCAAGTTAAGCAGATGCCAATTTTTAAACATGTACTGAAAACACAGAGTTTGTGCATCTCTGAGATAAGGGAGTATTCAGGATGATGTTGTGTGTATTGATGCGCAAGAGGTTCTGATTGTAGGATTCTCAGCACGGCAGGTAGAAGGGAAGAGGACCTCTCCAAACATCTTGAATGACAAAGAGCATAACTCCATAGGAGCATATTTTCATATTTAGCTCACCTTCTGCTTCCTATTAGGATTAACTTTGATACGTATAATTTTGATATCATTTTGTTGGTATTGCAGTATCAAAAGATACATTGGCAGATGATGTGGGTTGGTAATAGACTAATCTTTTCTTTTGCAGAACTGGTACTGAATAAAAGTATTTCAGTCACAGAGCATCGTTCCTTCCAGTTGGATGTTTTGGTGAATGACACAGAATTTCATGGCCCAGAAAGATCGGTGATGCTTCATTTCAATGTCTCCATCCTCCCTGTCAGCATTCAGTTTCCAAACGTGACTTACCAGTTCATAGTGAACAGAAATGCTGAACGCTTTGCACAAGTAAGAATTGTGTTAATGACACTTTTACTCTTCGTTAGAGACAGAGCTTAGCAGATGGATCACTGAGGCGAGATACATTTTTAAAGCATTGGCTGTAGCTGTTTTAAGTAGAATCAATGAAAAATCTCATAGTGATATGACCGTTGCTGGATGCAGTGGACAGCAGGTAGACTGAACACGAGCTCTTCCATCACATAATAACAGAAGAGGGGCTACACATGGAAGCATTAGTAGAGAGAAATAGAGACAGAAGGACTTGCAACCATGAGTGGCTTAGGCATAAATAACTGGGGAAACATCAAGGGCAAAAAGAGAAATTTAACCCAGCTACTGGAGTTCCAGCTCTACATATTCCAGTATGTTAATGGCTTTTCTCTAGATAATGGCTAGTTAGTAATTAATGTGTTTCCTAATTTAACCCTCATTTTAGCTTAATCACCACCATTGCCATTAATAATGCCTGCCAGAAGCACTTTCTAACAGGTTGACATTAATCAGGTGAAAATTACAATGTAATTCCTATGGAACATGTACATTAATAGGGAACTAGTTCAGTACAATTAATGTTACGAAAGTGAATATTAAAAACATCACTGATGAGCCATTTTGGGGGAGCTGCTGGAAAGTACACCTCATAACTAAATAAACCTATAAAACTGCCGCTGTACTCGTAGCAGAGAGGAGGATTGAGACTAAAATATGATCATCCCAATTGCAGAGCAAACCAATGCATTAGAAGACTTCTAAGGAAGAACTCAGTTTTATTAATCCTTAAGCCTCTGGCTAATTGTAAAAAGAAAGAAAAAGGGAAGTTAGATACTTTTGGTGTTCTTATATTTGTTCTGATGGAATGCACTATGGCTTGATAGCTTGTGAGAGTATGGAACAGGTCTTACACGACCAATAAAAGTGCTACTGTTTAGTCAAGGAACGTTTTACCTGTAGTCTGCATGGAATATCCTAAATAAGAAAAAGATACCAAGTATGCTCACACAGTGGGTTTCCTACAAAAACCTACTTTATGACATTTTGTGATGCCTTGTGGCTGCAACTTTTAAAATTGCAGTCCATTAGAAACTTCAGAGCATATTCTGTGCTTTTTGTGCAGATCACAGTATTTTTGATGTTAGGTTTGGTTTTTTTGTAGCACCAGATTGTGAAGCCTTATTCTCAGCAGTGTAAAAAAATCTTGCCTGGAGATAGGGTGAAATCAGTGGGGTTCCTCCTAAAAGAAATAACAGCATAGGTGTGCAAGATACTCAGTCTAGCTCTTAGCATCCAGAAACGGGCCCCAATTGCATATGTCACAAAGTAACTGTAATTTTAAAAAGTGTGGAAACTTAACTATTAGTTGTGTATGAATATATATGAAGTAATTTGTTTGTATGTGCGTGCATATATGTATTTTACATATAGGTGTATGCGTACAATAATACTATGAATTAATTAATTAATTCCAAATTAAATTTGGTTAAACCATGTTTATCTGTGCATACCCTAGATTGCCTGAATGCATTTGTTTGAAGTCTGGGAGCATACAGTTTTCTAGTTCCAGAATGCAAAAACAACAACAAAAAAAAAAACCACCACAAAACCACTTAAGTTTTGAAGCTGCTGGTTTTGCATGTTGTCAGGACAGTCAAATGTCTGAAAGGGAATATTAGGGTTTCTGGAAACAGTGGCACTGCCCAATGACTGTGCAGTTTCACTGGGTGGCGGTAGTAGCAGGGAAAACTGTTTCTGGCAAGAAGGACTTGAAGTCTGTGGGAAGAGATCTCTCTTTGTGCTGCCTAAAGACAAATTCACAAAGACATTTTGTTCTGATTCTTGACCAGCAAAATGCAAAACTCATCCTGGCTCTAGAGATGATCTTGATCTATTACTGTCATGAACTTCTGAGGCTGGGTTTGAATTTACAGTGGGCTCAGGTTGGAGCACAAGTCAGTGGAAGCAGCTTAGTCCCCAGCACTTCACATTATTAAAGTCATCTGCATAATTAGCTGTGATGTGCCAGAGCAGTGAGGAAAAGTACTGGGCCAAATCAATATGAAGGCTGAACTGTCTCTTGCCCTAAGGAAAACACAAGAGCGTGAAGAAATGATTAACTGCTGGGCTGATGCCATTTGTCTATTTGAGCAGCTAAATGAATTGAATAACAGAAGCATGGCCTTGATGGTACAGGCTTGCCCAGTGGCATTTAACTTATCAAGGGACTTAAAGCTCTATTGACATTTACTGAGACAAATGATGAATAACATTGGCTGAGATTTTTAGAGAGGTTATATGTCCAAATGTCCCTGGAATTCAGTGAAGAGGAACGTTGTCATTATCATTATCCGGACTTTATTAAACTCTGGAGCTCAAAAGATGGATTTTTCCGTTCCTATTTCTGATAATGGTATTTCTGCGTTAACTATCGTGTCTTGCAAAATGCACCTTTGTAGGTTCCTCCCCTGTATGTTGATGTTAATCCTGATTACCAGGCTCCTTTTCACCTTCCTCAAGAGAAAGAGGAACTGGCTAATTCTGCCCCCTTCCCCTGTGGCTGTGCTCTGCAGCATCTGAGAGCTGTGCTGACTCCAGAACCTGCGGTGCAGGGCAAAGTTACAAGCTTGGGCTTTACCTAGTGGAATCAGGCAAAAAGAGAAAGCCCATCTTTCTTGTAGAAACTTTGTGAGTAGGGGGCATTTTTAGCTTCTCCTCAAATTATACAGAGAAAGGAAAATTTGCCCATGTGCTACTCTAAGGATAATCTGCTCATCAGATTCCCCAAATTTATGGGGTGTTCTCCATCCTCTTTGCAAGAAATTTCTGTTGATCAAAAAGGTGCCTGGAAAAAGCAGTTATGACAGAGTAGGCAGAAAGGACAATTTAGTCTATATAAAGGTTCATGCCATAGAACATCATTATGTTCTCCTGCTGCCTCAAAGAAACACCATCTAAGCAGTTGCAAAACACTGCCAGTTGCAATGCAGCACCAAAGCTAAGATGACGTGGTTCTGGAAGGGACCTGGCTAGACCTTGCGTCTAGACAGTTTATGAACAGTTGAAGTCGTCTTTTTTTTTTTCCAGCCAGTCCCATCACGCTATGGAGAGGAGACAGCGTGGAAGAAATGGCCTAACTTCTGATTGCTTTAATAGTCTTTGTATATTATCCTGTCACCAAAAAAAAAACAAAAAACAAAAAAAAAAAACAAAAAAAAACCCAAAAACCCCCCCCAGCAAATGGTGCCAAGCGTCCAGTTAGTGATGTGAATGGGAGTAAGTTAGATGAAGTGGGAGTATCCTATGACAAAGTATGCTTCTAGGACTGCAAAAGCTTCCTCTATGACTTTAAATAGTCCGGGTTCATAGGAAGAGGTCTTAGTACAAAAACTTTTTTTTTTTAAAACATTCTTTAATAAGAATGCTAAACTCAAGATGTACAGATATGCTTTTACCAGCAGTGGTTTTACTTGAAAACACATCCTCTTAACTGCACCATTTGAAAAGAGTCCATTACCAAGTCCCCTTAAATAACACCCCACCCTTCCCATTGTGGTTTTCCCTGCAAGGAAAGCCAATGCCTCTGGACCTGATCCGAATCCCACTCTTGTAAATGGAAAAACCAAAGTGAGCTTTGGACCAGTTCCTATAGGAGCTAGGCAGGAGACGGGGTTTTACATTCCTGTGCTTCTTAGATAAACTGTTTCAGACTGAGGAGTGCTCTAGCATAGATATTCTGTCAGGCAAAAGTTCAAATTTGGCAAACCAACATATTTTAATTTTTAGATAAAAAATGTTTAAAAACTGCAAATGGGAAACAATGAGGTTCTTATTCCTTTTAAGGCTTTCAGAGAACTCTGCTGGCCAGAAACATTTTGACTGTAATACTACGAAAATTATGCATTAGCAATTTCTATTTCTGTCTCATTTGAAAATAGTCTCAGCTTTGTTCACGCCGAGCTGTTCGCTTTCTCAAGCAAAACCAAAGTTTTTCTCACTGGTCAGGCTGGGACAGAGCAGGGACTGAACTTGGACTTTCCAAAATCACAGGGTCTTGGTCGTACTGAACACTGCTGACCGTCAGCATAGGCACCAAATATCGCTGAGTCTCTGGGTCAGGGATTTTTCCATTTCCACTGTTAGTCTGAAGACAATGGTAATGCTTTCCCTCTCATTTTTACTGAGAATAAATCACACTTGAAGCGTTCATGTACTGCATTGGTAGTAAAATATCAAATCTGTAAACCCAAGATAAATGCTGAATTCTGCAAGGTGTAAGATGCTCAGTTTTCTTTCAGGTATTTTTGGGAAGCACAGAATGTTTTTGATGTATAGTTTTGTTTCTGTTGTCTGTGATTCCTTTGTTGGTGTTTGAGCCTAGATAGGAAAAATCTGCATCGAAAACTGTATGAAATTCCGTGGTGTGAACATCACCTACAAGTTACTGTCCCTCAACGTAAGCTGCTATCCTGTCAGCATACTTCAAGGCCGAGAAGGCAAATGGGGAAGCCTCTATGTGAATGACTCAGCTGCGCTACGCAGACCCGAATGCAAGGAAATACAATACACTATTCAAGCTACAGACAAACAGAGCAGGAAGCATACCAAAACCCTCCTCACTATTGTGTTGGAAGGAACTGGTAAGTACTCAAGTTAATTAGAGCTGTTTACAGGAGTTATAAGTATTAGGTGATGCATTAATAGGGTATCTATAAACTGATGGCATTAACAAAGAACGAGTCTGTTACAAGATGCAGATTGCAAAGTTTGCATTTTGAGTTCTGAATTAGACCTGCCTGTAGCAGATATTTGTCTGAAGAACTAACGCACAGAAAGATGGTATAGTATATGCAATTGCTGATGTTCATGATGACATTTGATTTAGAGGAATCTTTTTTGTGTGTCTGTGTGACCTTTATTTTGTATTTCACATAATCCTATAGAAGAAAAAAATAGATATGTGTATATATATGAAAACCACAAATCTCTGGCCTAAGTATATTTAGTCAATCATCTTTCTCCCCACTTCCCACTCCATTTTTTCCTTTTTAATTTTTTTTTTCCTTAACATTCCTGTAGCAATTGCATTGACTTTAATTTATTGAAAAGTTCATAAGGACAGAATGTTAGAAATATTCTACAACAGCCATAGCAGAGGAGAATTACACTGGAAATGCAAATAATCATTTTTCGCCAAACCATATTGCACTTTGTGCAGAACTTTACGATTCTACCTGACAATGGCCTCTGTTCCCTTCTATTGTATGACAGCTCCTATGCCAAGAGCGAACGGGTTGAGGAGGAAGAAACAAAAGACTGCAATGGACTTTTCTTTTTGCAAGAGCCTTGTGTTGTCTGAAATCACACGTTCCTAGATGTTGCTCTTTGGGCTACTACTGCATTAGCCCAAGTACTAAGTGCTTTCCCTTAAGTAAAAGTTTTGTATGAAGCTATGAGTACTTATGGTCCCCATTTTTCTCTTACCAGTATGTTAGCGTATTTCTACAGTTCTAGGCATTGACAGTATGCTATCAAGCAAAGATAACCATGCCATCATGTTTGCCTTTTATTTTACAAGAGAAACACCTGGACTTTTCTTTAATTGTTGTCTTAAGTTTAGTGATAGTTGGGTGAGTCAGCGTTCAGTCTCTCTCTCCTTTCTTCATCTTTCTTTCTTTCCTATCTACTCGTAAGAATGGAGTTTTCCTTCTGATTTGAGCTGACTTGCGTGTATATTCATCTCTCCTGTCCTGCACTGACAGCAAACACTTTTCCCAACAGTTTTAAAAAAAGAGGAGGACTGCCCTGACTCTTGTGCTGTGAGTAAGCACCGTGCTGAATGTGAAGAGTGTGGTGGCCTGGGAGTGCTAACAGGAAGATGCCAGTGGAGACAGGGGAGTGGAAAAGGTACGTTTCTGTTGTGTGAAATCAAACGTCTGTTTAGTCATATTTGTGCATTTGACTTCCACAGATATAAACTGATTTGCTCTGGCTGGACAATGTGGTGTAGTAAACTACACAGAAGCTGGGGCTAAAAAAATTCATCATAGTACCCAAATGACACACGTGCTAGGAAGGAAAATGAGGTTAAGTTGGAATGGTCATTCTTGATTTTTGTCCCTGGTGATGTTGAACACGATACGTAAAATACTGGGTAGTGAATTGGGTTTGCAGCTGTGTAAGTGGAATGGGTGACTTATGGCTTGCAAGATAATCTCTGCGACCACGAATTGCATTTGGAACATACCAGTGAGCCTCTGAGCAGGTATGCCTCAGCAGACAATTAGTGAGCCCAGAAGCTGTGTCTCTGTTTTCACGGTCAGTAGCACAGATCTGACTGGTGACACTACTCTTGACTCCTCCAGAGCAACGGTTCTGTGCTGATGCTTTACGCCTTCAAACTGCATGAGTATCACAAATTCTATCTGACTACTTGTAACCTTCATATTCAAGTATGTGTGAAATTGTGTAGAGACATCTTTAGTTGTGAAAGCCACTCTTCAGTCTCAAAATGGTCAGCTAGCTCTTTTTCAAGTAATACTCGCTGTAACTGCAAGTGACATGCCCAAAGGGCTATCTATCAAAAGCAGAAAACACGGTGGAAAATATATTTTGCTTTTTACTGTTGTCTTGCCTGTTACTTTAGCCAATGGTATTTATATTCACGGATGTTTATTTTAAAAAGAAAAGTAACCTGTGCTGTGGTGTGTCAGTGTGCACTGAGAAGATGCAATAAGCTTTCCTTCAAAGCCTCGTGGTATTTGGGCAGCTGTCTGTTTCTATGTTAACAGGGATCACCACAAACTATTCCACGTGCACTCCGAGTATCAAGACTTGTCCAGATGGCACCTGTGATGTGATTGAGAGCAAAGATCTGGCTGTGTGCCCCCAGGACTGCACAAGTACGGAAAGGTTTTAGGATGGGCTTTTCTGTGTCACCGCTGATTGCTGTTCAAGTTCCACTTTCTTGATCCCAAATACCTTTACAAACTCAACATATTTAGCATCTCTGCATGGCCATACCTGCATTTGAATCATACAAGAGAGTTAAGGTTATGAGGACTAATCTTGTTCTTTTTTAAGCCAGTGAGCCAACACCTATTGGCTGACAGTGGTGGTAAGATAAGGTTTTCTCAGTAATTCTCATTCTGCTGTCTGTCCCCCCCCCCCGTTAATTCACAGGTAGTGTTTTTCAGTGGAGGTATTTCCTGAAACAGGTATAGTTTTGGGGCAAGTTAACGCCCTGTTTCCAAACTTTATTGTAATATGATAGAAACCATGCCTACTTGAACTCCAATTTAAAATAAACATGCTTACAGAGGATCATTGGGGGAAACGCGCCTGGCCTTATTTGGCGGGTGACCATCAAAATGATCCAGTGCCTTATCTATTTGAAGATACAGGCAGAGATTCATATGAACAGCATTTTTGAAGGAAGAATTGAAATGCATTTGTGTTGTTTTTCTTGAACACCTCTTTCTACATTCTACTCCTATACCTGCAAGTTCACAATCACCCTGAAGATATAAAGCTTAGAAAACCAGCGTATTGCACTTGAGCAATTGAGGTGATAATTTTTAAGTGGATCTTTTTATCTATCAGTATTTAATTCAGGAATAAGGACTTAAATGTTTCTTGAATAGTTCTTCTGGCTCTGACATTGTATCCTCCAAGTTTACATTTTAAAATTGAGCCTTAGAGGATCTAGCATTTTCTTACAGGCTGGGACTTGCGTTCTTCTGTAAAATGAATGAATAAAGAGGCGTCTTTGTATTTCTTGCATGCAAGAATGTGATTGTGTATTGTAAATTACTTTTATCACAGAGATAGTTATTTCATTCAAGTGCATAAAAACAATCCTTAAAATGGCAGAGATGCTTGAAGTGAACGCAAGTAACTTCTCTAATCATCTGAAAAGAATTCTTTACTGGTAATAACCGCAATCAGTTGTCATTCTAAAAGTGGAAATATTTGTGCCAGAGGCTGCAATGCTAAAACATGTAATGTGCAACATATGTAGCATCAGATGTTTTGCTGAACGGAAGCCTGAAAGAAATACTGTCTTATTAGATAATAGGAGAGGCAAGTAAGACAGGCTTTCAAGATGTTATGTATGCCTTTTTAATGCCTGAGTTGGATAATTTTATACATGGTTTGATGCAATTTAGAACCTGGGCTCATGCCCAAAAGCAGTATATTTACAGGCAAAGAAATGAGTGTGTTTTGGGAACTAGGAGGTGCAGGAATACCATTATACCAGCTTTTACTGGCAGGGATGTTTCTTTGGGAATGGCAAGCAATAAATAGAAAGCCCGAGATGCGTTGAGATTAAGGATATTCTTTAAGTACAGACAGTTGCTAAAATACTTTTTTTTATAATTCATCTATCATTATGATGACTATGTACTTGAGTCCCAAAATTGCTTTCTCACACTAACACTATGAATATTACATTCAAGGGCACTCAGCTGAACAACCGGTGCTGTGGCTGTGCCTATCAAATAGAGGCAACCGAACTGCATTCTAAGCAAGAGATTTTCTTGTAGTAAGCAACTGCTTCAGAACTGGTCGTAGTGTGTGAATCTGGCTAAACATTTGGCTTTCTGATAACAAACAAAAAAAAAAAAAAAGTGCTTCTACCTTGCTTTGCATGTCTTTGTTTTCAGTGGTAGTTGGAGGTTGTCTTTGGTTTATCCAACAACCAGGGTTTTTACTTTCTGAATTTCTGGAGTTTATATGTGGTGTGTGGGATAGGGCCACAATTTTTCCTTTTTCCAAATTATCTTGAAGCAGGGAAAGCTCTTTCCCACCACAGGGCAACGGAAACAGCTGAGGATTTAAAACGTGAGCATGCGAAACACCCCACAATTCAAAACAATATTGATTCTTGGAATTTCCCTGCCAGCAATGCATTGGTGAATAATATATATTTTTGCATCTCTGGAACACTAGATGTGTCCAGTGTACACACCTGCAGTGAAAATGTACTCCTTGCTGCGTAAAAACCCTTCGACTTCAAATCCCTCGCTCAAGAACTGGTTAGATAGGACCTGCTCATCGCCTGCTTCCCCATTCTACCAGGTCCTCAAACAAAGGCAGATACAGATTTTTTCTGAGGCTAATGGAAACTTTGTTTCATCACCTCTTCACAATAAAGTTGGCTGGTCAATCAGCCAATTAGTTGGCTGGCTAATCAAGAATTTTTGGGAACACCCATGCTTCTTCAAACAAGTGTCAGCTCAGAGAGGAATGATTCAGCACAGTCTCTTCCAAAATGCACCAGCTGAGCTGTATATAATTTAGGTGTGGCCTCTCTAGAAAGATGGTCAAAATCTGTCTACTTTGTTTAAATACTCAAGGCCCCATTTCACTTCTAAAAAAGGATGTCTGCCTTTATCTGGCAAAAAAATTCCCTCTTCCTCAATTCATGTTACACATCCAGAGAAATGAAAAAGAAACGGTCATTCACTCTACTATCGAATTTGATGGGATGGAGGAAAATTGGTCGAAATAAAAAGACTATATTGAAAAGAACTTTTTCATGTTTTGAATCCATTTATGGTTTAGGTGATTTTTCTGAAAGGCAGCTAAACATGCAGAACTTGATGGGTTTCTGTCTGTATTTGCTGTTTGTGATTAAAGGCAGTTTATAGATTAAAAAATGTCACAACTAATTGTCGTTTTTATAATATATGCAGAAAAAAAGTTATTTACTTGAAAATAGAGTTGCAGTTACTCTGCATGAAGAGCTCCTGCTTGAAATTGAGAGTAGTTCTGTATGAGTTGCTGCACTTTTTTCCTAATATTAAACAATGCATTTTTAGATAACGAAAGATTCATTTTTTTTATCACTTACACTTGGCACTCACTCTTAGTGCTTTCACTAGACTGTCCTTTGGCATTTTACAGATGTGATTAAGTATTGTTATCTCCATATGACAATGGATCAAACGATCTCTAGAACAGTATGTTGACTTTTCCAAGGCAAGAGGAAATTGGCATCAGAATGAGGAACGGAATTCAAGTGTGTAGACCGCTGGTCTATACCACTGGACTGTACATCATCTCATATGTGAAAAAATAAGACAATGGTGGAGAGAAACTAAAATAAGTAGACTAGAGAAGGTATTTTAGGGAGAATTTGAAAATGTTAGATGACCTCACTGATACAGAACTGTAATGCTTTATGAGGAAACTGAGTCAGGAGAGCCGTGAGATGATCATTTCAGGTAGATGTTTGGCATTAAAGAATGGGATTCTATATAAGGTTTTAGGGGTATCTGAAACTAGAGAAGTATCCTAACTATGCAATGCAAAGAGAATATATTTTTATTATAGATAAATTTTAATCCGGAGTCTTCCATAATGGGAATAACTGCTAACGAGGGCTAATGTTCAAGCAGTCCAAGGTCCTCTCATTTCAGAATCTCAGAAATATCAGAATTTAGACTCTGTCCAAATTCTCAGGAATCCCTGTCTTTATCACGGCACTGTGCTGCCCTGTCAAATTTCAGATGCATACTAAGATAAACCCATGGAAAACTTTTAGCCTTGGTTTGTTTGTTTTTTTTTTTCCTTTAACTATATGTGAGAATCTTAGCTCGTGTCTGTATTTGATTAGGTGGAAACATTATTGGTGGTCATGGGAAAGGCACTGGAAATCTTGGAATTAAGTCAGGACACGGGATTTGTTACTGCTTCCCAAGACAGAACTGTTATTGTGAGAAAGATGATATCAAGGGTAAGTCTAATCATTATCTGCTGTTCTTACAAACAGAGGAAAAGATTGATGTATCTACCATCTGTATATATACAGTGATCTAAACTTGTGGGCATGTTAATAAGCTTTATCTTTGGTCAGAGACCGCTAACATAAATTAATTAAGAATGGGCACCTTGACTTCTACTTATGGAGCCTGAAAATCTCCAGAGGGGCTCCAGGGTTACTTCCATCCTTGGCTAAAGATTCTTTTTTATCCATTATTACATGACAAACAGGTTGGTCTTCCTTTGATTTCCAGCAGCATTTGCATTTCAGTGAGACTCACCTGATATTTGCAAAGACAGCTAGGAGAATTAGAATAACAACTTCTATTACTTTCAAGTAAGGCCACCCTCCTAATAATTTCTGAAAATCTCAGTTTCAGAATGTCAGAGACAGCCAGCACCCATTGTGTTAGGAGGAGGAATGGATTACTTTCTTCATTAACCTTTGTTTAAACAGAAAAGCTCTACACAGTTGTTTGAAAAAGATTGAGGATTAAATACTGGTTGTTTTGGGTTTTTTTTAAAATAATTCTTATTGCTAATAATAAATATAACGTGAAATATTTTGCATTAAAACCAAATTGTTTGGAATATATCTCAATTTACTCTTTTGAGTCAATTTTCTGTAGGCGTAAGAAGAAAAAGAGGAAACATAAAGCTTCTTGCTTTTGCCTTTTTCTTTTTTTTTTTTTTTTTTTTTAATTCTAGAAAGATATTGTGCTGTTTCCACTTATTTCTGGGCTACAGGTTACAGATGTAGTTAAGTTAATTACATATCTGAAGTCAGGATTTTTGCATGATGGTGCAAGGACTGTATTTTGGATCTCTCAGTTCCTTCCAGAAGCAGTTCTCTGGGAATGCTGTCTAGGGGCACATACACTTAAAAAAACTTTGTTTCCCAAGTAAGACACTAAAAGTGCTTCTACAAAAGGGGAAGTAGTAAATGGGGAGGTAAAAATGCGTATCACTTTAGAAACAGTTGCAGCATTAGGTAACGTTTTCAGAAATTATTTTTTTAAATACAAAGCCAGAAATATTCTAAGTCTCCTTATAATCTAAAAACTTGAAGAGGAATATTCTTTAATGTCTGACAATTGACATAATGAATTAAATTCACATTTGAAGATGATTTTATTTGATGGGTTGAACGGCTCTAACATAAACTGTTGTCCACAAGCAAAATTCAGTCATATGTCTCCAGAGACATAAGTGGTATCAGAAGATCAATATATGGTAGGCTGGGTCTCAGAGAAGAGTGGCAGAGTTAGCCTACGTCTATAAAGATAAGGAATGTGGGGTCAAGCTACCTATCCTTACATTTACACAGGCAGTTAGGCAAGAAATAGCTGCTGGTGACCAAAATAAAAAAAGAAGAAAGAATTGGTAGGTGCAGTGGGCATATTTGTAAGTTCTCAAATTTCATTGAGAATTAGCTATTAGGTTTTCCTCTAGGTTTTTAAATGACTTTGAGTTCTGTTTCTGTCACACCTGTGTGTGTCGCGTGCACTGCCAAATCAGAAGTAGGAGACAACAAGCAAAGTTCTAAGAAGCTCTTCTTGGTCCACAGAGCAACTATGTGATGAGGTGTGCAAGACTGTGATAGCAGGGGCAGTGCTGCTGTCCTTCATCATCTCTGTGCTGCTTTCCTCCTATTTCATCCATCGTTACCACAAGAATTCTCCAAAGCCACCTATTGCATCCGCAGAAATGACATTCCGGCGCCCAGCCCAGTCCTACCCCATCAGTTATTCTTCCACTAATGTCCGTCGGCCTTCTTTAGATTCCATGGAGAACCAGGTGTCTGTAGACACCTTTAAAATACCAGTAAGCCTGACGTAATTTTGCATGCTCTTTTTCTATGTCTTTCTTGTTCCTAGAGAATGTTGGTTTTGCATGCAGAAAACGTTATGGAAATGCAATCTATTCATAGAAATATCTAACACAAATAACTAAACCAGAAATCGTGTACAGGCAGGGAACTAAAGATACTTAATGAGTAATTGGATAAACCATATATTCTTTTATTGTTTTAATATAATGTAACATCTTAGACCTAATTTGAGCCAATGTTTTTTTTCTAAATTTAACTCTACATTTGACAGTAGCGTGGTTTTACTTTGTCCAGTTAAATACTAATAGTCAGTAGGTTTGTAGTTTCTGTGATAAGCCATAGTATCATGATAAGAGTAAGTTTAAAACAAAACAGACTGTAGGTGTCAGTTGGAGTGTGAGTTTACCCACACTAAGGACTTTTTCCCAGTCACGCTATCATACCTTTAATTTTTTCTGTGTTGAATGACACACTATGCAGGATGCCTGCCAGCTGGTGCGTTTTCATGGGCCGACATGGTAGAGAAACACTGCCGCTTTATATGACATATGTGGCAACATCAAATCTATTTGGATGTTGGATATTGAGGTCTTCACGGACCTTGTACTCCATGTGCTTTAATTTCTTGTCTGGTTTGTACATCTGTCATAATTTTGCAACTGTAAGGCTTAATAGCACTAATTTCATAAGAGGAGGTTTGTTGTCTCTGAACTCTTCAGGGAAAGCCTTATTCCATGAGGAAAACTGATTTATTTCTCTGTGAAGTCCAATTTCACATATTCATTGTGAGTCCTGTATCACTTCATGTTTCATTTGTATCTGATTTCCCAGAGCTGTAAATATCCGTTATCCATAGACTACATGTACGGCCTGGTTTGAATTAGGTGATTTCAAGGTAATGGAAAAACACTCTCAAAATACCTAGAGATTGAGAGGCTTTTATAGGAATACAGTCATATTGATAAAAAGAACGAGCAAACATTGTACAAACAAGTGTACATATTCCTGAAGAAAGTTCTCCTACTGAACACTAATGCTTCGGGTGCAACTAGCCACTCCTTTTCTTGCTTCATCTTATAGGGTTCCTTTTCTGTCCTGCAGGAAGATCCAAAGTGGGAATTCCCTCGGAAGAACCTGGTTCTGGGCAAGACTCTTGGAGAAGGAGAATTTGGAAAGGTTGTTAAGGCAACGGCATTCCGACTCAAGGGACGAGCTGGCTATACCACTGTAGCAGTGAAAATGCTAAAAGGTACATTCACAGCTGGGTCTGAAATGACTTGAAAATTATTTCTTGTATCCTCTGAATGGATTTTAAGAGGGGCTAGCATGAAAGTGAAAGGTCAGCTAAATCCAACCATTGTCACAGCCATTGTACCATAGCAAATGTATTTAATTTTGTTTAGCATTAGTGGACATATTGCAAGGGCTTGTTAAAGCTTTCTGATTTTTTCCCCCTCTCTACCCAGTTTTCTTTGACAAAGCTTTTTAAATGTTATAATCGTGTCAAAAGACATAATAGAGTTAAGTTACTTTTCTGAATGAGAATTCCATTTATTTTTATACTTTCTGATCTGCTTTTCAATTGCTAGGAGCTCTGCCAAACTGGCTTGAATAGCCCAGTGTTGTCTCCTGATGTCTTCAGTTTTCCTTAAGACTTTAAAGCTGGAGGAAAAAAAAGTATGCCTAGATAATGTTGAGACGATAATGTGAGACCTTGAGCTCTTATCCCCATCACTTTTCAGTAGTTTTTAGCCCCAAATATACCTGCTTCTTGCCCATCTAGAAAAAGAAACTGTACTAAAAGAAAAACATGAAAAAATTAATGGTTTTGCTCGGTCTCTGAAGTAGAAAATCTCCAGTATTACTGTACATTTCAGGTGGAAACCATTGTAATGTGTGGGTTTTAGCACCTTCACAGTTATATATGTGAGTATAGATTTTACATATCTAATGTCTGAGGCTGATTTCTAGTGAAGACTTCAGCAGACGTGCAATGATAGTGAAGGAGGTCAGTGGAAATGCTCAAACCAGTTCCTTCAGAAAGCCATTTATTCACCATAGCCCGAAAGGTGAAATAGATATGAAAAGAAAAGTGTCCTTCTCTACTGTCTTGTTTACTAATTCATACGTGCATGTAGTCCCCACATATTAGGCACGTACGAATATATGAAACAGAGGGGAAACAACCTTCAGAAAGGCTTACAGATGCAAGATTTCTTTAGCTGGGCTGCTACCTTTAGCTGAGTGACCTCAACCATTCACTGCTGCTTATAAGTAAAAACATGTAATTATAGGGAAATGTTATACTACTAATTACTATTTCCATTATATGCAAGGTTGTTTTTCTATAAAAAAAACCCAACACATCATCTGCATCTGCTACTTGAGAGAAAAGATGCTGCATATCCCATTGCGTTACCAAAGAAATAAATGCATGACAAAGCGCAAGAGGTTCAGTGCAAAATAGGTCATATGGAGGAAATCTAGGAACTGAGTCTTTTCAGAGTGAAGACTAGTTAACCATTACTTGTAATGCGCAAGTAACGACCTGTGTATCATTATCAATCGGATAGTCTTAATAAATCGGTACATACTTATTTGTGCAGTTAATGTCACTGATTTTCTAGCACATTTTCATCAACAACATGCAACTTAAGAGTTAAGATTCCAAGATGTAGTGGTAAAAATGTTGCTTTCACTTGCAGATAATTTAACATTCAGCTTTCCCTAGCTATTATGAAGGAAAGAATTGACAGAATTGATAATGCGAAGGAGTAACCCTTTATTTTAAGCACCTTATTTTAATAAATTGATCTGACATTTACAGTAATACTTCAGGCCCTAATGAATCCCTTTGTAATGTAAATTACATTGCAGATAGTCACCTGAAATTCCATTTTCCAACTTGACTGTGGAGAACATTTGTCATTCTGCAAATATTTATCTGTTGTTACCGGTTTAACTTTACTGTTAACACGTGACAACTCAAGTATAAGAAGCATTGCGTTAATGGACAGTGGTCTTTCTAATGCTGTCAGAAATTATAAAGGACAGTTATTTTGCTGTCAGGCCAACTTCACCCATTCTTTCCCTGTAACAGATGCAAAGGGGGTAATTTGTCCAAATATTAGGAACTCTACACAGCCTGATCTTTAAAAGGGAACGGTATGTATACCAGTATGTTAATGGAGAAAGTCTCCAGCTTATTGCATAAAACATATCTCCTGCCTGAGCTGTGTAGGTGGGCACAATCATCTGTGGCTAAGAACAGACCAGGGTAGGACTCTCCCTACCTTTCAGTTTGGTGTTACCTACTGGGTAACAGTAGTAAGTAAGAGCAGTAAGTAACTAGCTGAGCCAAAATAGTCTTGGAGCTATGGATGGAGGTTTAAAGGAACAGAGGGATAATTTTTTCAGCCCATTATTACTGCTTTTCTCATATTAATTAAATCTGACCTCTTGTATGATATGAATGCCCGCATTACAATAAAATTAAAGGGGAAAACACCAACCAATAAGTAAATGGGCATTATTCACAATTTGTAAAAACAAGGGCCATAAAGCTTCAGAGCTCATTGTCTCCATTTGTGCAGTATCAAAGTTTGTTTTTCCAGCAGACAAACACGCATGGGAACTTTGTTCTGTTCTTGCGCATGCTACCCAGTTCCAGAGCTAGAAAAATAAGACTTTCTCAGAGGCATTAAGTTGATGTTACTCATTTTTGTTTTACATAAATGCATATTATTTGTAATCCCTATAGTAGTGAGAGACCATCTGATCTTGCACTCGCTGGGGTAGAAGACTGAAGCCTGGGTGGAGGTTCAGACTATAAGATAATATATGGCAGATACAAACATACAGTAGAACAGAATAAAAAACTATCATGACCGGGGCAAAGTATTAGCACATGTATTTTAAATGGATATGTAAATAAATCCTTTGGGGCTTACAGCCTTTATGGAAAAACATACAATACAGTACTAAAGATCAGAAGCTGAGCTTGTTTTTTATTAGCCTTCAGTAAAAGTGACCACATACTTGCCAACTGCCCAGTAATAACACTCTGTAGGAACTATCCAGGGAGGTTCCGTGTGTCAGAGAGATAAAGGATGAGGCAGAAAAAGGGTTACTCTGACCTGCGGTGTCTTTATGACTAAAGATCTCCTTCAAGCCTGAGTGCGTTCAAAGAGGAAGTTTGTTAGAATTCTGCAAAAACAAAATGCTTGAAAGCTTAAGAAAGCCTCTAGAGGCTATATATTGCCATACAATTCCCACTGACGTCAGCAAAGTCTGCATATATGTCTCCCTGTAAAGTCAGCCTGAACTGTACATTTAACTTCTGAACTCTAAACCTGGATGTGTGCTACAAGTGTAAGGCAGTAGATTAGTGGATTTTTATTCTGTCAGAAAATGTATTGAGGAGGAGGAGGGCTATATCATGGGAGTTAACTGAGCGAATCTTGTTTGATCAACATCAAATCTTGGTTTCATATGTTTCTGAAGCTTTGATTGCAATGATTCACCCTAAAAAGTTGCTTTCGAACACTAGAAAAGGTCTGTAATAATTTCATGGCATCTTCAAGACGTTATGGACTCTGGTCCTGGTTGTTGGCTGACCCGCTCTTCCTGTAGTCATCTGTATCGGGGCAGAGTGTTGATTATAGCAGGTTACCAAGGCCGAACAGCAGCAGTCCCATTCACTTGGTTCTGATACGAATGTGGAGATGAGGAAATTTCCTGTGGGGAAGTATGGAGTTTTCCAGCCTCTTGCTAATTCCAGGAGAAACGGTTGGTCTTATACTTCAGACATATGTAGAGAACTCTTGAGTAACGCTTTCCTAACCACAGCTGTGTGTTTGGACACTCTCTGCAGAAAATGCTTCCCAGAGTGAGCTGCGAGATCTACTTTCAGAGTTCAACCTTCTGAAACAGGTGAACCATCCTCATGTCATCAAACTTTATGGAGCCTGCAGTCAAGATGGTAAATATTAGAAACTCATTATTGAAATGAAAATGTCGAGCAAAGAAATAAAGAGCGATTCATTGATGGGTTTGGACCACTGCTTAATAATTGCTGAGCACCTTTTAAATTTGCCACTAGCTGAAAAAATGAGGGACCTATAAGAAAAGCAATGTTTTGAAGGCAAGGGGAAATGCTAATTCAGTGTAACTGAGCATTCTTCCTGTGGTTTTCTTCAACACACATCTTGATTATAAGCTATTGATATTTAACAAACCGACTACTTCCAATCAATACATACTTTTATGTTATATATTTAACAAACCGACTACCAGTTCTCTTCCAATCAATACATACTTTTATGTTATGTTGATGCTTAGTAAGTCTTTTCAAATATGGGTTATATTTGAAGTTTAATGGGGTTTTCATTATTGTTGTTGTTATTCATACAAAAACAATGCTTTGAGGCTTGAGCCAGGGAGTGAGATCTCCCTTTAGGGAAAAAAACCCAACCAACAAACACACAAACTAAAGAAGACAGCTACAGACGCTTTTGTTAAAATAGAGTTGGATAGTTAGATTGATACTCAGCTCTTCTCCTCTGTCACAAAGCTATTGTCTCCCTCTTGTGAAATATTTGCTAAAAGCCACACTCGTGGAAAGCTGTATTTCAAGGGGGAAAATTTTCAGACACATGCCTTATAAACTGCCAATGAAGCAAATTTTCATTGTTGTGCATAGGAATTGATCTGAAGAATTTGTTTGCCTTAAATGAAGTTGCATCGCAAGATCCTCTTCCTTTTGCATCTGTAATTATGCAGCATAAAATCACCATATGCGTGTTGCAGCCTTGGGCCTGCCTTCTTTGCCCACCCAGTTCTCTGGCAAGTGGCACTTTCAGTTGTAGACAGAGAATATAATTCAGGACTGAGTCATCTCTGAGTCTTAGTAAGGTAATGAACCAGCAGGGAGGGACTTTTTTTTTTTCTTTTCAGTACAATGTATTTTTTTCATCCCCAAGGAAGTGAATTGTTTCTGAGTCACAGGCTTTTAATAAATATCGAGTTAATTCATTGCCATATGGGGTGGGAGGACTTTGATACAACAGACAAATGTATTTAGTATTAAAGCTCTGAGTGGATATTATTCATGTCGGTAATGGGGAGGAGAAACTAATGGATTGAAATGTCAGAATGTTTCTAAGTGCTCTGAAAAGGCACCGTAAAGACAACACTGGAATTAGCAGATGATTTGTGAGCTCAGTATCACACACTCCAGAAGTGTTTTGATTTTAATTTTTTTAAAAGTTTCTCTAAGTTGGCCTGTTTCACAGATCCGGTATGTAAGAAGGTTGTCTTTTTTTTAGTCTCAAATTATCTAGAGGAGGGAATATAACAAGAGCCTGAATTCTGCTTTGATTTAGGCTGAAACTCAGTTATTTTGCATAGAGGATGTAAGCTAAAAATACTCTATGATTCCGTGGCTGATTCAGTGCCTTTTACGTAAAGGCCAGAGGTGTCTGGAGCCTTTGACTGTTCAAAACAATGTGTTGATTAGAACAGACTTCTTTGAAAAGATAAAATAAAGTGGTTATCTATTAATTGTTTACTTATCAGGGTGTTTGTTTATTTCAGGCCCGCTGTATTTAATTGTGGAATATGCTAAATACGGCTCCTTGCGCAGTTTTCTCAGAGAAAGTCGAAAAGTAGGACCCAGCTACATGGGTAGTGATGGCAACAGAAATTCAAGTTATTTGGATAACCCTGATGAGAGAGCCTTAACAATGGGAGATCTGATCTCATTTGCATGGCAGATATCGCGCGGAATGCAGTACCTTGCAGAAATGAAGGTAGGGCAGTGTAATAGTGATGTGAGCGTGTCCTTGTGATACATGGACATGTCAGCAGTCGGTTCCTCCACAAAAGCATAAAACCCTATTATTGGTTTCTTCCAAAAGCTTGTCCATCGTGATTTAGCAGCCAGAAATGTACTGGTGGCAGAAGGACGCAAAATGAAGATTTCTGATTTTGGCCTCTCCCGTGATGTATATGAAGAAGATTCATATGTCAAGAGGAGTAAGGTACAGTGCACATTAAAAACAGTAGTGGGAATTACTACATAATCAAGAAAGTGAATTTATACTGCAAGACTTGAGCACACAAGAAAAAGACAATAGCTATTTTTTATTAACTTAGAACAATTCTCTATTTTAAAGAAATGAAGATGAAGCAAAATTATGAGCTTAATCAGTGGGACAGCAATATATAGATGTGTAAAACATGTATCATATTTAAGTCACCATTGCCTCCTCCACCTCTTTTTGTTAACTCACCAACAAAACCAATTTCTTTCTAATATTTAAAAGTTAATAAAAGTAGAAGAAGGGTCGCTATGATGATTAAGCCCTTGGAGCATCTGACATGCAAGGAGAGGCTGATAGAACTGGGTCTGTTTAGCCGGGAGAAAAGAAGGCTCAGGGGGACTTTATTGATGTGTATAAATACCTGATGGGAGGGAATAAAGCCAACAGAGCCAGGCTCTTCTTAGTGTGGTCCAGTGACGGGACAAGAGGCAATCAGGCGCTATTTCAAATATGAGAAATTCTATTTAAAGAAAAGAAAATACTTTTTTACCGTACCAGTGATTGAACACTGGAACAGGCTGCCCAGAGAATCTCCATCTCTGGAGATATTCAAAACCTGGCTGGAAATGGTCTCAAGAAACCTGCCGTGGCTGACCCTGGTCTGAGCAGAGGAGTGAGGTCCCTGCCCACCTCAGCGGATCCATGATCCCGTGAAAAGTTGCAAGACAATATGTAAAGAGTAGGATGAGATCTGCTGTTATTTCAAAGCAATGCACCAAACAGTCTGTAATAAATTATTTCTTTTTCTTAAGGCTAGAGAGTTCACACAGGATGCTTAAAAATAGCTTGTGTTTTGTTAATGTAAATACAGAAGAATGACACCTTTGTTCATTGCAGGAGCTTTTAGTTATTAACATTTTCACAGGTAGAGTGGAGCCCGTTTTTAAAGGAGGTGGGCCCTCTCATTTATCCAGTTCTCCATCACACTGCTTGAAAACACAAAGAAAAAACTCCATCATTTTTCTCTGTCTCTTTTCTTATTTATAATTAAAAATATAAACAAAAAAATCCCAAGGAGCTGGAAAAAATGCAGCCAATTTCTATAAAGATCCTAATTTCAGGAATTAGTACATCTATGCAGAAGACTTGAGGCAAAGCTGTCCTACAAATACTTCCAAATGTATGAAAGATACCAAATCTTAATCAAAATGGTACATCACAGGTCAAGGTAGATTAGGAGCTAATGCTACCTGCCAGAGGTTATTTAAAGCAATTCTATTTGGCCTGCCACAGTAAATTATTGTCGGGTGCCCAGATATAGTTCTGTCTGCTCGCAGTGCTCGTGGCAGGATTCAGCATACAGTAATGTTTCACCTGTTGGGCTACGCAAAGGAATCTTGATGGAAAGATGAGTTGTTGAGTCACATCACTACTCCCCCGAAAAGAAATGCTTGAGCATAATAACTTTGAGTCTAAGAAGATAAGTTAAGGCTTGTCATTTACTTATTCTTTTACAAAAATACTGTCAGATACAGCAAGCCAAATCCTGCTTTCTGCCTGTTTGCCTCCACCTGTCACTGACATCAGTGGAACTTTTACAAGTCAATCCCAGGCCAGACTGTAACATTCACTAACACTATTTTCTATTGACTCTAAGATGAGTAGTGTTGGTTCAGTTCCCTCTATGACTTAATGTGGAAGAGTTGCCAACAGAAGTTTTTGCGTGTGAAAATTTTAGATTTGTATGAAAGGATTTCCTTAAATACTGTGCATTTTCAGTTTAGCTTTCCCTGTTTTTTCAGGTCAGTTTGTGTGAATGTTTCGGTTTTTGTTTCTTTTCATTGCAAAGAAAAAAACCTTTTAGAAGATATGATCATATGTAAAAGGGCTTTGTCGCATTCATTTAGCTGTCTTCTGATGTATATGTTTTACATTGATCTGTACCAGTTGCTCTGCATTTTAAGAATGATGCATTTACATAACGGCAGTTTCATATTATTTGGCGTGATGTAGATGTGCTGAATGGATATTTTCTCTTCGGAGACACTCATTACCATAGTATTCTTCACAGCCTAACCAGCATCTGTCTGCTTGCATAGGCAAACAGGGAAAAGAAAAAAATTGAGAGGAAGGAAGAGAAGGATAAGTTTCAAATCCTACTAAAACAGTTGTTGCATATATATATATATGTGTGTGTGTGAATGTCATGAGAACAAGAAGTAAGGCATATGAATGCTAGTGATACTCTGAAGGTTATGAAACATCTCGGAAATTTAGCAAAGCTAGATTTTCATGAATATCTGGGGCAGATTTCTCAGATTTTATCAGTGAATTTCTGCCAGTGGAAAGTAGCAGCTTGCAGATTCAATTTAGTAACCGAATGTGACTGTCCAAGTACACTTCTGAAACCAAAGGTATTTTAACATCTAAGTGCTTCTGTTTATGCATCATCACCAATATAAATGGATAGCTCTTCCTCTTCAATGATCATTCCCCATCATTTTTGCATTTGCACACTTCCCAAAAGCAGTGGGGTGGATCCTGTTAGAAGACAGACATTCATGTTTGAAGAATATAACTCTTTAGATGAAGCCCTTTGTTGAGCGGAGAGTTGAGTTTATCTGACTTAAACTGGTGACCATCTGGAAAAAAAACATACCACTTCATTGTACACAATTAGATTATGGACGTGTGTGGAATGAAATGAATCAGTGATTTTAACAACTCTTACAAGTGCTCTCCTTACTGTTTTTGTTATGAAATGACAATGCTTGTCATTCATTAGAGTATGGATGGAGTATCTGTTACGGTTTTGAAGATAAATACCTTGGTTTTCCACTTGGAAACAATTTTCTGACCATTAATTGCATTGGTTTTTTTTCCTCCTAGGGTCGGATACCTGTTAAATGGATGGCCATAGAGTCCCTATTTGATCATATCTATACAACACAAAGTGATGTGTAAGTGTAACTTCTTGCGTTCTTTATGGTTTATGTACTTGTTTAAGGAGATAAGGGAGGAAGCACATCAAGGTACACAGTAGCCAAAGCTGTTACTCTTACAAAGAGATGTCAAGAACACAGCCTGGATGACACCATCAGCTGGCAACGATACGTAAGATTTTTGCTATTGAATTAAATCTGGAGAAAATACTATCAGAGGTATTTAGGTATGTAATTCCTGATGAAATCAACAAGGGTTAGATCTGTTCATGTGACATGGTTGATTTTGAATATATAGACACAAATTATTGGTCTTTGCTAAAGATAATGGTCATACCCAAACTTTCTGGTTCCTGTTCATCACTTGTCTGTAACGCTTGCTGGCAGATGGGGGATGAGTGGGATGAAGGGAAAAAGAATTTAACACCTGGCCTCACTCCTATTGAAATCAATGACAAAACTCCAATTAATTTTACTGACAGCGAGCTCAGACCTTAGGGGAATAGTCCCGTTCCCGTGCCAATATGCAAGTTCATTTGCGTGATTAGGGAAACGGAGATCTTGAAGACAGATATGCTCTTTCCCCACCTGTGATGATTAGGTGGCAAAGCTACCAGAGCTAAGCTGTTTTCATATCTGATAGGCAACAAGCCAGGCAGAGGAGTGTTTGCGTACATTTAACTCAGGTTACTTTCATTTCTTTCTCTCTGGGATGAATGATGCTTGTGACTCATCACCAGGCAGACACTGTAAAACTAAGTACTATTCATTTGGGAGAAAAACCTCTAAGGGACTGCAAAAGCAGCAGTATTTATGCCTGATTTTCTGCTAGGTAGCATTTCTATACTTTTAAAGTTGCCCTTGAAAGAGGCTCTGACTAAAGTAATGTTTTCATTAAACTCAAGTGGAGTAAAACATACCTATCTCCATGACATTTCACTTTTGCAATAGCAGTATGTGCAAATAGGAACCTTTTGATTTGCACTTCTAAAATTATTTACGTTCACTTTTTACTCTTCTCTCTGCAGGTCAGAGCAGCTTTAGTGAAATAAAGTATTTTGCTTGCCTTCGAAATTCCTTACCAAATGAATTTCCAAAATATTTTCATTTACTTTGTTGCACTTGGAGTAAGACAAGAAAAAAGATTGGGGTAATTTTTGGGAGAACATCACTTTTACTTAGGTCTGCGTACAAGTTTTTCTATGCCTCTTTTTATCCTCCTCAGAGTATCCAGTGTGCTGACCTGCTTCTCTACAATGACTTTTCCCAGAGAATTGTTAAAATTCTTTTAAAAACTCCTTAGCATATTTTTAATTTCTTCATTTTCTGCAAAACAGATTTGCCACTATGGTTTGGGGCCAGAACAGATTGTGTTGTCGTGTAACTGCCTCTTCTTTGATTGTTGATTGATCTTCTGGATCCAACACCATTCCTCCCTGTTTTCCTGATGGGCTGTTGTCAAGCCCAGGAGCTCATCTCTTGTACGTGCGATGCCATGCCATGCAGAGATTGCCCAGCTGGCATCAAGCAAGCTAGCTCAGAGCCCTGGACAGCATGCTGGTGCTGTGTAGCTTTACTGCTTCCCAGATCTGGATGAGTATCTCCATGTAAAGCCATGCTGATTTACCAGCTTTCTCAGACATGCATCAGGTATTCTTAACAGAGCACGGCATTGCGCTTTGTAGGTCTGCTGCAGTACAATGCCATAAAAGGTCTCAATATCTGCCACGCTTACACGGTGCCTTTGACTCACTGGTGAGGTCACCTTCACTATTCATGTCATAATACATGAAGTAATCTGAGTGTTATATAGCAGCTCCTAACATAGCCAAGTCCCTACAGAACAGTACTGAGACACATAGAAAGTTGCAAAGCAAACCTTTCCAGCACTAGGTTCCACGAATCCCATTCAGCAGCAGCAAACTGATAAATTAAGTACTTTTCTGCAGCATTTATTGTTATTTTAGATAATTATACTCACTGAAAATACTATTTTAGGAGTATTCTTTGTCATTTGTGGTGATATAATGATATTTTAGGTGAGCATATATATTAATATACTCAACGACCATTCCAATGTGCTCTTTTTTCCCTGATACTCTGTGTTTCTATTTTCCAGCCTCTTCCTTCTAAAGCCTTTCTATGTAGTTAGTGGTTAGCAGTGCTTAATAGCAGTACCACTTGCCAGCATTTACAAAATCCCTTTTTGCTTCAGAGGTCGATGACATCAGTGGAAAGCTAGCCTGCTGTCTGCCTCTTCACAGATTTTTCTTTCCTGGATTTTTCTGTTCGCATTTTTATTTAGGAATAAATATAGCTCAATGGGAAATTTTTCATCTCCCATTTCTGCTCCTATAGTACTTAATTTGTAGAATGATTTGAAAGCATTGCAGCATTGTACAGCATTCTATTCTAATATGGCCATTTACTAAACAACTTTAAGAAATTATTCATCTGAACCCTCCTTCCATATTCTGTAAAACTCCTCTTAAGCAGAAAAGGTGGACTTTAAAAATAAAACTTGCCATGCTACAAAGTTTATTTGAATTAATCGTGGACAGAATTATAACCTGATGGCAGAGCATAATTGGCTTCAAAAAGGGGTATGAGGAGGTACATTAATAAAGTATATGAAAATGCTGTAAATATTCATTAGCTTTCAAGAATGTGCAGAGTGATTAAAAATTAATTCAATGAATGGCATCAGGGAGCAAAACGGCAGTGTACCACTTAGGACTGTGTGACACTCACTTCGGTTTCTCTGCCCATTTTGGAAGTTTTATTGCTGGACTTCTGGTGTAGCTGCTGTTCTTTAAAATGTGAGAAGCACAGGTGGAATGTAGTCAGACAGGAGGTGAGGTTTGTGGCTAACATTTTGAGATGGAATTTTCAAAGGGAATTAGACGCTGCTGTTTGGTTTGGTGTTAGGTGTGTAATACTAACTAAAATTTTATTAAAAGTGGAGTTTTCACAGAAATTGCCCAATGATGAAAGCACAAAAGCTAACATTTGTAATAAATTGTATGTAACTTTGCTTCCAGGTGCATCCCATTGAGTATCCCCTTTGAGTGAAACAGTGTTGGCTGGTTTCCTTTATTTTGAACATCCAAATTTTGGCAGTTCTGTCAGTTGAGCAGATTCAGAATAATTTGTAGCTTCTTTGTGTCTCAAAAAAGCCTTCCACGAAGGAAAGAAAAACACTTTTCCCTCTCTTCCCCTGACCTGCACTCAAAAAATGGACTAATTTAATCCATCTAAATATTTCCAACTCATTGAACAAGGTCTTTTTGTTTGAGGTTGTCAAGAAAATAGGTTAAAAAAAGTTACCATTTCTTCTCTTAATTTCAGAAAACAGTTTCTTCTGTCTTCTGTTCTATGTTAAACTGTATTTTAGGCATTTGGCATTTCCAGAATAAATTCTTTCCT
Source organism: Charadrius vociferus (assembly GCF_000708025.1). Classification (NCBI taxonomy): domain Eukaryota; kingdom Metazoa; phylum Chordata; class Aves; order Charadriiformes; family Charadriidae; genus Charadrius; species Charadrius vociferus. Next base: position 1,689,122 of record NW_009648330.1, read on the forward strand.
CTTCTCTCATCAACTCTAAGATGAAAATTAAGTCTTGAATTGCTGAAACAGCCTAGCAGACAAGCTGAAATCAAAGGTGTTCTTATGATCAAAATAAACACATTGTGCATATAAAGGAACACAACCTCATAGTCAAGACAGCAAACCAGTCCCTTGGTAACCGATTGAACCAGCCTGTGTAAATTTAGACAATTCTTTCTGAATAGGATTATAAAGGCTAATTAGGGAGGTTAGAATCCCTCTGTAGCCAAAGGAAAAAGCGAGGCACCTCCAGGAGCACTGTACAGAAGAGGAACAAGCCTGTGGGCTGGGCCACCATGGGAAGGACTTTCTGCTTTCTAGAGAAGATGGGCCTTCTCGGGATACATTTAGCTTTTGTCAATGGATAAAAGAGACATATCCCTGATCTCTACTGTCCTGGTTGCTAATCTTTTTAATGAATGGTATTTGGGAACAAGGATGGCCCTATATGCATCTGTACAGCCCCTCTGGCTCAGCAATGTCTTGAATTTGGTTGGGTTCTCAAAACATACTGGAAAGAGATTGGGTGAAAGAGACACTAAGCTCTTGAAAGCTACCACTCTAAATAAAAGCTCATTTTCTCTTTTTCAGGTGGTCATTTGGAGTTCTGCTATGGGAGATTGTAACTTTGGGAGGCAACCCCTACCCAGGTATTGCTCCAGAAAGACTCTTTAACCTCCTAAAAACAGGCTATAGAATGGAGAGACCAGAAAACTGCAGTGAAGAAATGTAAGTAGCTCTTGATCTGATTAGATTCAAAAAACATCCCTTGAAACGTTAAAAAAAAAAAAAGTTTAAATAAATACCACATAAATATTACCCTGTATATCTCAGAAGTATAATCAAAATATGTAATGCCTAAAAGAATGTAATAAAATTAGTGAACAGTAAAGTGCAGGAAAAGACTTTCCAACAGAATGCTTGCAGCTACATCCAAAATATTTGTAGGATATCAAATAACACACTTGCCAAACAATTAAAAGTTTGAATATGCAAAACTATTTGGAAGGAGGAGAATTTCATAAAACACAGTGGTAACTGAAATATTCAAGAAAATGTTTCAGTACTTTTCTGCAAATGAGATGGATGTTCCATCCACAGTCATTGTCTATTAGTTGTCCTGGCATTGCGTAGGAGACAGGATACCTTGACCTAGAAATCTATACCCTAGAAAACACAAATTTTCTGTGACTTGATAAGCCCACGGCAATTTCTTTTCTATTTGCAGACAGTTCATATTTTATTGGCTGATTTATTAAAACACTCTCAGTGTGAAATATCTTATCTCTCGTGGTTCTTCTGTGGCATTTGGAGATGAGGCATGATTTTATGTTCAGCATGCAAGTCTGGTCATGGTCAGCTATTTTTAGGTAGTTACTAGGCTATAATCACTATGATGTCTCTTTTGACTGATTTTCAACATGAAGGACACTTCGGCCATATCCGGGCTGAGAAAATACAGTATAAATAATATAATTTTATTTTTTTTAATACCATGTACAGAGAAAAATCACCAAGGGTTTCTGAATTTAGGGCAGGGTAGAAGTTTACAAGAGTCACTGGCAAATACCCTCTAGCAAAGACTTAATATTTAAATTGTTTTTGTTTGTTTTATCCCAACAGGGAATAAGACTTAATTCCACAAACATATGTTATATCATTGATAATTATTAGGTTAGGCAAGCTGACCATGTCCGAGTTGCTTTTCTTATTCAAGCCACATCGTGGTTTTCTGAAGGGTTTAGATTTTGTTTGTTTTACTCAGAAATTTTCCTGACAGCCTTTGAGAGCCCGCTTTAAGGACCATTTTTCTTAAATTGCATTCTCCACTCAAGTAAGGGTGAGGGCAAGAAAGCAGTGCTTTTCAATAGCTTGCTGTAGTTCTTGTAGCCAACTATTTCCACAATTAGAGCAATTTTGTGACTAGATCACCTAATCCTGAAAACACTTGAGCTAGCAAACTAACATGAACGGCACAGGTTGGAGAGTTACACATCCACAATTTGGCCAATGTCTGTCTGATAGTCACTCAACTGTAAATCTTTAATTCCGCTCCTTTTTGTTTCCGCGCTGTATGCTATAGAAGACAGTTAAAGACAGAGTAAGAATAGATATAATCAAAGAACAATAATAGCAGTAATCAAAAGAATGTTAGTTTGTGCAAGTAGTCTTAGGTTAGGCTTCACTTTGAAGAAAAGTTTACAGAAACTTTTCAGAATTAAAATAAATGAAGAACAAAATTCTACTTTCTGATATAACAACAGAGTTTTTCAGGTTGAGAGACGCACATCAGTAATGATATACAAATGTCTTCACAGTCATATGCAAACAAAATCAGTTAGAAAACTGGCATGCTGCATCTACATGAGGTGGTCCTTTGAGAAAGTGAAAATCATGAAAGAAATCTAAGACTAAAGTCCTTCAAGGACAGCCAAGTGCATCATCTTTTAAACTCATAAAGATTCATGAAAATAAAAGCTCATTCTTGTGAATGTCAAGTTGTTGATTCAAGGCAATGTTGAACAGAGCACACAACAAAGATTGATGTACTTGTGGATGGCCTTCATGCCACAGTTCACCTTCAGTGCTATAAATTATTTGAGCAGAAGCATGACCCACTTCTAACAATTTATTTATTTTTTCACCTTGCGGCGGGTCACAGGTACAACCTGATGTTGCGCTGCTGGAAGCAAGAACCCGATAAAAGACCAACATTTGCTGAAATCAGCAAGGAACTAGAGAAAATGATGGTGAAGAGTAGGGTAAGTGTGGGGAAGCATGAGTTCTTGAAAATTTTTGTGATCATCTGAGTTTGAATATACAAAAATAATGAGTTTTTTTAAGAGAAGTAATTTACTTTTAATAAAATTTTGAATTCTTCCAAATGCATCCAGCTTTTTGAAAACAGTACTACTTCATAGTACTACTTCATATAGTGGCTTTGGTGACTTCAACCCTAAATGCAGACGAGTTACCCTTAATCTGTCTAGCTTCCTTAAATAGAAAAAAAGAAATTAAAAAAAAAAACCAACAACAGTGAAAAGTTATTCCTAAATTGCACTCCTAAACAAATAACCCTAGGAAGCCTAGAACTAGAAGAATGCAGTATTTTTTTGAATCCCATTTAGTTATATGATGATAGCAGCAGAGATACAAAAGCTGTTCGATTCCAACGTTCTGAGTTACTTTAAAACTATTATAATTCTGTATAGACTTTCTTTGAATTAATGGATGCTGAGGTCTAAAACTAAGTCGAAGTTGCATATATTTATAAAATGTATACATACCTACTTGCACACAAACACTTGTTTCTTTTATTTTTTTAATCTACTAGTTAAGGGAAGGGGGGCAGTTACAAATGAAAAAGAGGAAATACAGCATCCATTATCAGATTTGAGAATGTGATGGCATTTGCATTGGGTGCAAAAAGGACTAATAAACAAATGGGAAGAATTTTGTTCAGAATCTGAAAGTAAAAATAAGTTCTAACTTAAAAATGGCAAAGTGAAATGTCTTCGCTGTACATTAAATCACTCTGACTTGTCAACCACTAACTTAGAGCTGCTGAGAATCAGTATGCAAGTGATAGACTTGTAGTACAGAGGCCGGGAGGTTTTCTGACATTTTCATCACAATTAAAACCAAAGCAAATCCAAAATAGAGCTCAACAAATTAGTCATATTTCTTCCTGCCTTCCTGAATGAAAAATTCTGAAGATCTTTCAGTTTATAAAATTGGGTAACTTTACCTCCTTAATTTCAGTAAATTTCCAAAGGAAAAGCTATTTTGAAAGTAAAAAGTATATTTTAGATTCGTTGAAAATGCTTCATATTTCGTTTTTTGCATCAAAGCAATTCAGCAGCATAGATGAAAACCTATGAATTCTTATGGCTGACCTAAATATTTAGTTTTAGAACAAAAGCAGCAAAAGCTTTATTTGGCAATACTTACACAGCTAATTTTATACATGATTATGTAATAGTTTTTGTAAAATGATGAGAAGATGCGAGTACCTTCTCCTTTAAGCGCACATACGTAGCTATAGATATATTTCAGGCATACATATGTATCAGGCATAACAGAAACTGAAGGTCAGACAAATCAGTGAGCCCAGCCCTTGAACTTCTCGGTTACTGTACTGAGGTACAGAATTAAGGGAAGTATTAATGTCTCTAGCATGTCTAGTGCTCTGGCAAATACGATGCTTCCAAAGGTGCTATGGCTGCAGAAAGGGAGAGCCTACTCAGGTGCCAGAGGTGCTATCGAAAGACAAATGCAGTGGGGTCTGTAGTTACTTGTTTTCAAGAAACCAGATGCACGCTTAGCTTTTACACCTAACCAGCAACACTGCTGCATATGTTAACCGAGGTTTATCCTTGTTTGCTTCTTAGGACTACTTAGACCTTGCGGCTTCCACACCTTCCGATTCCTTACTTTATGATGATGGGCTCTCAGAAGAGGAGACACCACTCGTGGACTGTAATAATGCTCCCCTCCCTCGAACCCTCCCTTCCACATGGATTGAAAACAAACTCTATGGTAGAATTTCACATGCATTTACTAGATTCTAGCAACACAAAAAAAAAATGATTTTTCTTCTGCACTGTTCTCAGACTCTGTAACCCCATTACAGTGTTTCTTGTCTGAATGAAGCCAATCAAAATTTGCTTGGAAGCTTCTTTTGGGTTTTTTTGTTTGTTTGTTTTTTTCTTTTGGTAAATGTCAAAGTTTGCATCAGGATCATCCTTTAGTCATTTTGCAGCTGTGTTTAAAATAAACGTTTTTAAAAGGATGTGAAAATAAGTAAAATGACTAGATATCATACAGTAAAAGAAAAAAAGATCAGGGAAGTATTCTCAGGGGAAATATAAAATGCTAATGAGTATCTAATTCAACTATCCTGTTGGGGGAGGCTAGAAACATTTAAAGTATGTTAGATTCTGCACCTCTAATTTAAGCAATATACTTTTTTTTTTTAAAAAAAATACTGGTTTTTGTCATAGCTCAATGATAGGACCCATCTGTAACACTTGTCATTTATCAAGATGGATTTCTAAATTTCAGCTGCATTCTGGATCCATAGCTGAAATATCTATTTAATGTATCATAGAATGAAACCAGAGTATTATATACAGAGGGTAGAAATACTGTATATAAGTGTTATATACAGACTAAATCAACATGTGAAGTCCTTTGAAAATTGAATTAACAATGGGCATTTTGAAAATACTCAGCTGTTTTCACGTCCTTTGATTTATTATGAAAATGTCAGTACTAAACCTTGATTGAATGATGTAGCAAGTGTTTTTAAAAAGAACATATGCTTTCATATTGTGATGGTGAGATGGACAGTAAAAATGGTTCTTGCCAAAACTCCTACATTTTGTCTCCTGATTAAATATTCTCCATGTTTTTAGATATTTACTAACATCACAGATATTTTTTTCATTCTTCAAGCAGTATGACTTTTGAAAAGTTGGATCTTTTAGCTTAAAAGTTGCCATTAATACATGGCTTTCGGTCTATTTTTTTATCTATACCCTAGCTATAATTTTCTTTAATAGGTTCCCCCAACTCACGTTCGCTTTGGGGCACTTAGTGGCCAGATTGTTAAAAGAATGCAGTAACAGACAAAGTCGCCACCAAGGTTGATGGCAGATGCTGAACGCTTAATAAGTAACAAAATCAGATTTCTGTTTTTGAAAATCTCAACTCCAGTATGGTTCTCTGCTTGTACAGCTGGATCAACATGGTGCTAAGCACTCTACTTCCGTTTTGGTGATCACCTGTGCCTAAACTGAGCAGCAGTTACTGGATTCAATGCAAATAATTACATGCCTGAAATACACGTTTAAATGCTGAATCAAGACAAGAGTGCTCAGGACTTTGTTGGACTTTACTCAGTTGTGCTCCTGGGATTTCCTAAAATTAAGCAGGGAACCCTGGTGAGGGTGTGAGAGTGTGCCCAAAACCTTGCTGAAGCCAAAGGAAAGGCGCCCGTTTAAGTAAATGGAAATACTCTGTCGTTGGAATAGACTTTGGATCCTGTCCCAAATAGGTCTATTAATTCTTGGAGCACTTCCTGTACAGCAAGAACTTCCTCTTGCTAAGCAATATATCGCTACGCGATTGTTAAAAAATAAATTTATGGAAAGTTGGAGGCTCATCAGAAGAAGAATTATTAGTTTTTTATTATGCACGTGTGCGTGCGCACACACAATTTTTTATCAAGTAAGCACTTTATTTTTTCAGGGTTTTTGCCTACATCTGAATTTGTGCTTCAGGGATTTTGAAACATCATTTAGATGAATTGATTTGGGACAAAATCCAGTGGACTGGCTTAAAATACTGAAGGGAGTTTTGCCAAGGGCCTTACTGTCTGCACATGAAGTTATGGTTCTTCAGTGCAGAAAAAATTATCTGTTTTCATTTTTAGGCATGTCATACCCGAACTGGCCTGAGGAGAGCCCCGTTCCACTCACAAGATTCGATGGCACTAACTCTGTGTTTTCAAGATATGCAAATGATAGTGTATATGCTAACTGGATGGTTTCACACTCAGCGGCAAAATTTATGGACAAGTTTGATAGCTAAAATTTTCTTTGTGAAAGGTAATGGATTCCTGAGGGGAACAAAGATGCAAAGAATGGAAAGTCCATTGGCTCGTTCTTTGTACAATCAACAACTAACTTTTAAATTGGCAAACCCTTTCATTGGTAGTTTCTAAACTGTGTTATTCATGCTGAAGACTATGATTGGTAATTTCTCCTTTCAGAAAAACATATCAAGCTGGATAAGAGTTGTAGTTCCAGTACGTCTTTCTAGATTGCCATTTTGCATATGGTTCCATTTGGCAACTTCTTACTGCAAATGGCCTCGCACTTCATTCTCGCTGTTTTTTAGATTAACCATCCTGTGTTACAGCTTTCTCGGATGGGAAAATGTACTTGAACTGCTACTTTTATAGTGGCTGTGAGCGTATGACCACTTGATCTAAGCAGGAAGCACAAACAATATACGGAAGGGAGGGGGAAACAGGCTCCCAAATTATTGAGCTCACTATCGAATGAGAAGTGTTACAATGATGTTGGCACTAACGAAGCCTGTATCTTGGTTTGGAAGCAAACATTAAGTAACTCAATAGAGGACATGAGATTCAACATTTGAAGTCTTGTAAAATGTATTGTCTTGTCTTAATGAGAAGAGAGTTTGTTTTATTAGTCTTAACTTCTCTTACCTTTAGCACAATGGAGATAACTTTGATACAAGATAAGCTGTATGGCAATCAAGAGTGTTCATCTGACACAATTTACTTTCCATCACCTACATCTTGCTAATGTTTAAAACATACAATCTTGTACAACCATAATTCCTCTTATGAGTTCAAAATAGACAGTACAGGATTTTTAGACTGAATTCAAGAGATTTTGTTTGCAGTCACGTTCAGTGGGTTGGAGTCCTTCCTCTCAGCTCCAAATTGGATACACTGCCATGCACAGGACACTGCCATGACATAACTCCAAGTAAACCTATTACCTTGTCAGTCATGAGTAAACAACACTTGCACAGCAAAATTGGTCTAAAACTCTACTGGTAATGAAACTATACAAGGCAAATGTCATCAGAATTTGTTAAGGTGAAATATAAAAATGTTGTGCTTATAACACTGACCTGATATTTGGGAGAATGATCAGGCTCTGGGTCGTGTTCTATGTGGAAGAGTAAATGATGAGCACTACTTTTGTCTTTATTTGTAATCTAATATGGTTAAAGATAACTTTTTGTTTGCTACAAATGTTGGGACATAAATCCCGAGTGATTCGTTGTTAGCGTTGTGACGGTTATTCTAAATAATCCAATTCTACCAAAGCTTGCTCCTGTCACTTACAATCCAGTTTAGCTGTTTTCAGATGTTGTTTTGTGTATCAACTTTATGTTTCCATTAAAGTCTGTGATTTCAGAAACAAGAGAGTCAGACTGCCAAAACCCAAACACAGATTTTCATTTTACAAGTCCTGTGTTGGAATTTAAACACCTTCACTGTTGGATATCATACTTGATCCAGTCCTGGTTTTGGACAAGCACTCGAGAGCGACTTTTTCTTGGTACAAACGTTTGCCTTTGTGTTGTCTAATGCTTATGGGCAGTAAACAGATGCAGCTATGCATACAGAAGGGGTTCAGTTGTGATATAACAGTGATCTTCACTGTCACGACACAACTGTCGGAATGCATACTTTTAAAATAAATGGCACTGAAAATTAAGCCCATTATTTGGGCTTTTTTTTTTTTTCCCCCTATTGAGAGATCTATGGAAAAAGAAGAGAAAAATGGCACTTGTGGTAACTTTTTGCTTTTTCCCGTATTTTATGTCTGTAAATGGGAATTCTTTATTTGCCATGAGCAATCAAGGCATCAAGATTTTGTTTATTTTTTAAATTCTTCCTTAAATTAGGAATTTCTTTTTATCGGCTATCTTCAGCTACAGTATTCAGCTGGGAGATGTGAAGTGCCCAGTTTCTAACCTGAAAAGCCCTGCGACAACATTGCTGTACAGTAGGTGAGTGAGATAGTAAGTGATGCTGAAATAACCAATGGATGCGAAAAGTATTGTGTATTTTAGACTCCCAGTATGGGTCAATGTTGTTTCAGCCATTAATTCCTGTGAAAAATCTCACTAATAGTTATTGTTAACCTATGTTACCAGACAGAGATTTTGCATATACACAGTTCATACACACACGGTTCATAATTATAGTTGCCATCCACAATTGCCTGCATTAAGTGCAGCTTAATGAAAAATTCTTAACAAGCGTTTCCTAATCCAGCTAATTTTGACTCCCTTCCTGCTTATGAATGTTCATAAGAAATAGATTATTACTTTCAAGTATTCATTTGTAATACAAAAACTTCTTATGTCTTCTGTGTACGCTATTTTTGTAAATATTTCCCGTGAAGTGTTTCCTGTTTGTTCTGTGTTGCCATTCCCCAGAATGGTGACAATCTTGTTTCAGTGCCCCATGAGAGAGTAAATGTACTTCCCATGTGGGAAAAAAGTGATACTGCAGATGATTATTTCCATCGGTGCCAGAAATACTTACGCACTTGGCTGCCCTGAGGAAAGTGAATTCGAAGGGAACAAATGACTCACCTAAATCTACAGGTTGGAGGGAATAACTTTCTAAAAATTTCTACCAGCCTTTTCTAAACATCCGCAGAGATGACATGGTTTACCTGGTCTGTGCTTTGAGTTGTGAAAGGTGGGGGAGAGGGTGGATCTCGTGTATCCTTCCAGTCATTACAGCAGCGCAAGGAAGTTACTGTAATACCGATTTCTACAAACTTTTCCAGAGGTGTGATGCTCAGAAAATGTACTGTGAGGTTGCAGATTTTAATCTGCAGACATTAGCCTGTTTCATATAATAGAACTTTGAAAAAATCTTGTCCCGTGAATATGAGGTACATAATACTTAAATTATGTGGTTTTAGCTACAATTTGTCATGCAAAATGTGCATGAATCTCTATGGTACACACAACTGGACCCAAGTAATTCTCAAAAACTTACAGTAAAAGCAAGTTTCTATTCCTTGGTGTTTTATAATCGATCTTAGATGAATACAAGCCTCAAAATATATCTAAAAAGGATCTCTCTACTGTAACTTTTGAAAGTTCAAAAAAAATTACTTATAATTTTGAAGTGCTTTGTTTCAAAACTCAGCCCAACTAAAAGCTGTGTCTCTCACTGCAGCTACAATGGTAAATTTATAACAAAGTACCAGAGATAACGTTAGTAGTACCAGCTCCTGGCTAGCACCAGGCAACATTCCCCATAAACAAGATGCAGATTGTCCAGAGTGAGATGAATGGTTTCACTTTTTTAGTCTAAGCTATCTTTCTGAAAAACAACCCTATGATTCCCTAAAGATGTACAAAAGTATGTAAAATCTTAATGAGAAAACCTAAGCTGTTCAGGTCCACTGCATCTAACTTCGTATAGTTTAAGTAGCCCCTCTGAAGTTAGTGGGGTCATTCGTGAACAAATGATTAATAAACATTTGCTGGTCTAAAATCAAATATCCCAATAGTCTGCTAGCAAAAGTACAAAAGATATTATCAAAATATGGTCAAAGTAGCAATAGCCCGGGTCTACCCATCCCTAGCACAATATTGTAACTTGTCTATCTAGAAGCAGTATTATTTAGAAGCAGGTACTAGACACTAGAAGACAGATAAGCACAAATATATCTCTAATGTATATCTAGAAGAGACAGTGAATGAAGTATTTTTCAGTATTTATCAAGTTCTTCACTAAAGATGAGTTGTTCATGTAAGCTGCATTTCATATTTATTTCTCATTTCTAATTCTTTGGGACAGCAACTTGCGTCTTCCAGTTATGACAGAGAGATATATACTCTTAATGCAGTTTGAGAAGATGAATAGTTGCGCTTTTTTTATGGTGTGTTTCTTGGTGTTGCCTGGTTTTGTAAAAGGTTGCATGGTATCTCAACACAACAAATTTCTTGTTAAAAATGTATTTCTTTGAGCTGCTATGAAAGTTCATTTTGCGGCTAACATTCTGAAATTAAGAAAAAAGGTTGTGCCTACCTGAGTACAGACACAAATACCTCCCCTTAAGCTCATCTGAAATAATTAGCTCCTTACTTTGGGCTAATAAGGTACATTTCATAAAAAGCCAACTTCATCTCATCTGGAAGCTGTTTCATATGGATTACAGGCCAATCCGAAATGGTATGAACACTTTAAAAGCACTGCAGTTGTACTTTACATGTCAAGAAATAACTTTCCATGTTTCTCTATTAGGAAAGAGAATGAAAGAAAAGTGTGTTCAAGGCAGTTAAAAAAATTAGTAACTCTTGAAATCAAGGACAATGTAATTAGGTATCAGACCGAGAGTTTGATTCTATCCTTGCTGATATAAGCAAATTTGTACTAACATATAAGATAACTGGTTTTAGGTGCATTTTCACCTTGCCATGAGAAAAGCTTTCCATTTAATCAGCTAAGCACAGAAGTTTGTAGAGGTTCAAACCCATTACAGTGATAGTGAGTGATGTGCATATTTTGAATAAATAGTGATGTTTACAGTAGGTGTTTCTGTTTGTTTTGTGTGGTTTTGTTTTTTTTTTTTTTATTGGCACTCAAATATAAAAATGGATTTGGTTTCCACAAAGCACTCGCCTCCCAATACACCCCTGATAAACCTCTGCTGGTTTTCATGCAGAGAAAGTATAGTCAACAGGCAAATCTTCACTCAAAGCATCAACATAAAAAGATTGCTTCTTTTATCACAGTATTGATGTAGTGGAAAGAACTAGTAGTTGCATGGGCAGAACTACCGAATATGTCTGCACATAGATGCAGTGTTTTACAATGTGAGCAGGATACGAAGGTAAAAGCAGTCGCTGTTCCTGCCTGGTCTGTAGCTAAGGGGTAGGTCCAATCAGCCCAGTACCAGCAGAAGTCCCTATGGAAGTTAGGTTAGCCCATCATTTTGTGTAAATTTCCTCTTGTATTTACAAAATGACATAAAAATAAAAGCATAAAGTTAAGAGACTTGTGGGGAAAAAGCTTCGTTTCCTCACCCTCTCTGCAAGAGATTGTTATGAACAGAATCAGGTACTACAATTATTTCTTAACTTGAGAAATGTGTTGGCGTGTCCCAAAAGAGAATAGAGGTCCCTGCCAGAAAGCATGGCCATTGTAGCAGGACTAGGTTTTTATGTATTTCATCATCTCCTCTAAGTGGTCGACAGAAGAGAATGTAAGCCAACTTATCTAGGGCCTTAGTTTTAGAATTATGTTTGCAAAATAATTTATTACTGAATACTGCAGGGACATAAGATTTTAATCTTTCACAACACTGGTGCCAAAAGTGGTTACGAAGTTACTCCATACCACACTAGCACTACATCTGTTGGACGAGGAGTCAACAGGTGACTGCAAAGAGCAGATGTGTGGTCTCTTTCTTCTCTGCTATTGCCCCACTATTCTCTTACTCCCCATTTTATCTGATCTGGGCAGGAACAGGAATTTGCCCACAGGAGACTTTTCCATATGCTAAAGTCTACAGGGACAGAAGGATTAAAATGGTGAGGAAATGGGGCCCTGTTCTCACTCTTGAAGCTTCTGAATGGACAAGGTACTGAGCAGACAGAATTGGCAGAAGACAAATCCTGTCTGTCTGGCACAGGCCACAGATAAGGTATCATGTGAGGGCTCGCAGAGAGGCTCACTGAGAAGCACAGGTGTAGTCTCACGCTCACGTCCGTAAACCCTGCAATGTGCAAAAAGCAATCTGAATTTAAAGAACAGAGGTTCACTTTCAAAGTATAGTCCTGTTCTGAACTGAGAAGTTAATGTATGTGCACTCTCTGATGTTCAGAGAGGGCTGGTACCTAATAAATATAGCATGGTTTGTGATTCCACATGCCCAGAGCTCTGAGGTTGTTATGAAAAGAGAAAGTTATCCTTACGTAGAATCGCAGAATCGTTTAGGTTGGAAATAACCTGTGATCAACGTGCAGGGTTGTAGCTAACACATCTCCTCCCACAGAAAGCTGTATCTGTTAAAACCTCTTGGCGCTTCTAACGCTGGGTTCTCACTGTTAACCAATCTGCTTATACGATTCTCTCTAAACGTGCAATTATCACTAGCCAAAAACATTTGTATTTTTAATTTCAACAAATTCCCAGCAACAAAAGGAAGGTATAGAAATGCCAAAGTCAACCTTCTGCACCTTTAGGGACTTGAGAGATGTGAAAGATCTGGTCTGTGTTCAGATGGCAAATGAAGCAAGTTTGCTTGGAGCACATATGTATTTCCCTAAGTCTCCAAGTTACGCTGGTAGACTTCTCATTTAGAACACCTTGAGAAACTTTGGACTGTCAAAATTAAATTTTAATTCCTGTAGAAACTCAGCCTAGATCTGGATATCAATCAAACATTGCAGTGTCTAGTCTGATTTTTCTGCATTCTGCAGGTCACATAAGTAGTTGTTAAAGCCCTTCTGTAATTTTTTAGCTGTTCAGGGCTTTCCCTCCTGACATAATCGTAGTTGAAAGAGTTAGATGTGAGCACTGATTTTCATTTCCAACATGTGCCATTTTCATAGCTCCCTGCCAATGCAATTTCCTGTCTGAATTTACTATGCTTAAGGATGGAAGTATTTTAAATTTTTAAATAAAACTAAATCAAATGAATCTGTATTTATAAGCATTTGGTTTGCTAAGAATATTCCTTGCCTACATTTAGGGAAATTCTGAAGTTATTTTTGGGAAAAAATAACAATTCCACTTCCTCTTCTTTCAGATTTTTTGAAGAAGCAAGCTATATATAGCCCAATGCAAATCAGTAAACCGGTATGATACGCTGATCCTCCTTGTTTACCAAATTGCTGCCAATAACATGAATAGTATCCATTTATTCAAGAGTATTTCACAAAAATTCTAAAAGAATGAGGAAGAGATTTGGAGTAACTTCATTAGAACCTTACATCTGTTGGGGAGGAAAATGTTGGAAGGATGGAATCCCAAGTAAGCAGTGCCTGATCTGACAGACGTGGAGGCTACTCAAAAGGGCTGCTCGTTTTCCTTGAGGAAATTGGTAGCGGGTTCATCTTTTTAAGGCGATTTAAAAGTTTGGAAGAGCATTGTAAAGACTAAGATGTGGAAAAAAAACATGGAAATATCCAGGAGATAAATACCAGATTTACAGTTGGTTTTTGTTTGTTTTTTTTTTTTTAAAATGCGTATGCATCTTCAAGAATCAACCAGTAAGAAGCAGGTGGAGTTCAGTGTTCTCCAAGATAGTTTTTGTCTGGTCAGGACTGTCAGTGATTGATTTGACAGCAGAAGACAAGAATGATTCCTTCTGCTACAGGGTATAAATAATTGAGAGAGATTTTAGCCTTGAGTGAGGAAATCATTCAAACACTCGACTAGTTTTCCTGTGCAGAGAGGCTTCCTGAACAGTGGTCTGGTCCAGATAAAGCAAATAGGTGTTAAGTTTATGCTGATTATAATGGTTTTTATTTTAAAATGTTACAGTTGCAAATCTCGCCCAGTGTTGCTCTTCTAGGATCGCTTGTTAAAATGAACTGTGACAATTTGTTAAATACTGAGCAGAAACAGATGATGTGGGTTTCGTAAAAACACTCCTGAGAATATTTTAATTTATACTGCAAGGCATTTATCACCATTTTTACATGCACAAAGATAAAGTAAGCAATCAAATTAGATTGCAACAAGTTGTCATCAGAGACAACTTTTTAACCAAACAGAAATAATGTTTATGGAATCATTTTGACTTGCTTAACTGAGTCTCTATTATGGTTTACTAACGTTACAAAATGTCAAATGAAAGTTTTGAAAAGCTAAGCATTAAACTAGAGATTATTTATAATAGTTATCATTTCAAATGATAATCATATATTTATTAGGCAACACATAATAGAACACTGTTCATAGTATTAGACCTTGAAATGCAGTAATATGAATAGCACATAATAGCTATCACTATTAAAGACATCAAAAACACAGTAAAGACATTACCATCCAAGATTGGAACCTAACTCAGGCGAGCAGAGGGAGAAGGTACAGGGCTGCACTTTGCTTACTGAACCTTTAATTCACATTACAACAGAAAACACACAAAAATATCACATCCCTTTCAGCAATTACGCAACACCTCCTCATGTGTTACAGGTAAACAAGAGTCCCTAGTTAATCTGGATAGTGGAGTTAAGTTAAAAATGGAGATTAGAGTTTTTAGCCTGCTTGTTTTCTGCACAGTCCCTTGGTGGCTCCCTGTCCCCAGCGCTAACCTTCCCTGTGTCCTGACCTCCCTCCGCAGCGGGGAGGTTGCTGCTGGCCTGGGAAGCTGGGGCAGAAAGTTGTGCCAGTTCGTGCCGCACCGCTGCTGGCAGTCACCCATCTCAGGCAAGGGTACCCTTCTTCTTGGCATCACCTTATTCTTCCAAAACCCTTGTTTTCCCCATGTAAATAGCCTACGTGCAGAAGCACAAGCGAGCGCCATCCTAATTGCCAGTTCTGCCTCATGTCTCATTAACTGGAGTACTCATGACATGCTGCTTGTGTTTAGCCTGGGTGTTACCAAACCTTCCAGCCAGCCTGTACCCGTCGCAGCTATTCAGCAGAAGGCTTGTGACTGAGAGACCAAAGTTTTAGACATTCACCCCCACGCAAACATATACAAAACTATCAGCAGCCTGTTAGCATTTACAGGTTATTTTTTTCACCTACTACAGGTGGCCAAATTTTATAATTTGCATTTGTCTGCATTCGTAATGAACTTCCTCATGTTTTGAGTGTATGTTAGTAACTTTAACACAGCCTGCACACAGTTTCTAAGATGCCTGAATTGCAGAAGCAGTCAACTTTAAAAACTCTTTACCTCTGTGCTTATCCTGTCATAGATACGATTTGGTTTTTTACAACAGTACAAATCATTGCTTGTCTAGCACAGTCAAAGAACTGGTAACTGGCATTCTTGAAATTTAAATTAAAAAGAGAATAAAAATGTCATTTATAACCATTCAATTCCATCTAGTAAATACTTCTGAACTTGATATTTCTTAATTTAAATGGGACACGGGCTGCCAAATCAGGTCTTTGTCATTCTAGTTCTAAAAACAGGAGCTGGAAATGTGAAGCAGGAACAAATTTTCCTTGCTCTTGAGGAGAAGTGGGAACAAATTCAAGTGAATTTCAAAGCATCTTGCTATTCAGCTGTCCTATGTCCATTTCTAATGTAAAAACTTGCTTTGAATTAATTTCATTTGGAGCTCCATTTTACAGAGAG
Organism: Charadrius vociferus; assembly: GCF_000708025.1. NCBI lineage: Eukaryota > Metazoa > Chordata > Aves > Charadriiformes > Charadriidae > Charadrius > Charadrius vociferus. The sequence continues at coordinate 1,704,985 of NW_009648330.1, forward strand.
ATGTGAGCCATTGCAAGATTCTTATTAGCAAAGCTTTTTTTTAACAAAGATAAAACAATAGTTACAGGTCAAAAATTAAAAATAGAGCTTGTAAGACCATTAGATAGGTAGTGCAGGGACGTTTGATCCCGACTTTGCCAATCATTTCATCTTTACTAATTGGTTTTATAATGATAATAGCAAAGTCTCAACAGTGTGCTTTAGCACATTTCTCAAAATCAGCCACTGTTTTTATGCACCACAGGAACAGATGCCGATTTCCATGGAAATTTAAACATAGTATTTTCAACTGCTCAGTTGAGGCATGGTATTTTTTTCTGGTTGTCTGTTGGTGTTCTACAGCAGACAGGATTGTTCCCTCTTGACGAGGGAACAGTGTACATCCTACCTTCCTTTAGCCCTCTCTTACACTGTTTCAACGCCATGAGACTTTTTCAGTCCTTGACAGTAAAGTACTACTAATAAAATCAAACTCATAATGTGATTTTATTATTATTTCCATGTCATTTTATGGGAGGAATAGTTTACAAATATGGAAGATGTTGCACTTTAAAACATTTTAATGATGTACTTGCAATAGAGCGATACCAGAAACAAGAGAAACAAACATTTTATAAACTAACTGACTGGAGTTGGGACTTGAAGGAAGGGAGACTTTATTGGGCCATTACAAACAAGCCTGTAGCTAACAGTAGCAAAGAAACCTCAAAGCTGGAGTAGGGTAGACAGATATTGTCAAAAATAGGCCAATATGGTACAGACAAGAACACATAAGAAGCTTCTTTGTCTCTGGCCCTGTCTGTTGTACAAAGAAATGAAAAACAGTTTTGTATTAACTGTTTGCTCGTTGTCTCTATATGGTACCTCTCCATAGCTTTGTATTTGTTTTCTGTGGTGGTGGTTTTTGGACTGCTGGACAGGCCCAGGGTACAACAGATTATGCAATGAAGCACATTAAATACTGATATCCCAAATATTTTGTCTAAAATATGAAGCATCTCAGATTACAGAAGCCCAAATATTTCCCTCTATATTGTATATAATGTAGATATTTATCCAAATAACTTGAGTTTTGGTGCATGAGTTTTTCAAGCACAAAAAGGAACCCAAACTGTTAACCAACCAAAAGACCTTGACAATTTATACGGTTACCTTCTCAGACAAGAAGCACTCAGTAAAGATCATCTGACTTAAATCTCATGTATGGAATGATCTAACTTATTTCTCTTTCTGCATCCTAGAGAGCAGAATCTACAGTAAGAAGTAAGTAAGAAAAAGTAATTTAATAGGATTGATTTTATTACTTTATAGTTTTAACAGGTTACTGTTCTGCAGTACTGGAGAAGGGAAAAAAAAAAAAAAGTAATGTGTAATTTTTGGTATGTTTTGCATAATATTGAGTCCTCTAGTCAAAGTCCTCCTAATTTGTTTTCCATTCCAGGTACAGAATACAGCTGCGTGGACTTTGTTTCAGTGCTGCTTTATAGTCAATATATTTGTGACAAAATCGTCTTCTCTTTTTAGAAAAATGCCTAAGGCATTTCTTGGTGTCATTAGACAGAAGCTATACAGTAAAGGTGTCTTGGAATAGTCAGAAATAAACCAATATAGAATTCCAGCACTATATACCTGGATTACTTTCCATACGTGTTGTTACTGGTTAGTCTGGTGTGATACCCTGGTACAGCTGCAAGTGAGTGGTGGAGCCCTGGGCATACGACCCATTGTGCCTGCCAGAACAAATAAGGCCATGTGGCCAGGAAAAATGATCAGCTACTGCTGCAGAATATTGCCTGCTGCTCTCAGCTGGAGCAGGCAGCAGAGCCCGAGCACTCAGCACAGCTCCCTGCAACTCCCCATATGCCTTCCCGTTCCTCAGTGGCACAAACCAAAGCGACGCCCGCACTTCTTGCGCAGTAATGTTTCTGGGATCCATTTGCTACCATCAAAGAGCTCAGCAAACACTTGTTGCTAACAGCAACTCTATATTAATTTCAAAACGAAAAAGTTATTTTAAGAGATTGCATTGCAACAATTCTGATATATCCTTCCATACATTTTTCCAGATGCCAACAGCATTGATAAAGTTAAACTAAATTATCACTATTCAAAGAAAAAACAAGTGGACTATAATAAATATTTTTGTTACCAGAAGAAAGCTTTTTCAGATAGTAGATTAAATTAAATCTTCTTTCTTTCACTTACAGCTGTGATTGTATTGATTATCTTTTCCAATAAGGAATGTCTTCTACTTTCACGAATGAGTATAAAAATTACTAAGTCTGCTTTAATATATAAAAAGACTTTATATAAATCTAAAGTCGGCTGATACTGTGATTGATACAGTCTGTACAGACTGTCTTCTAACAGGAATTTCTGAAAGGAAGTAATTTAGCAACTGTGATCTCAAAACAGCAGGAAAAAACGATCTATAGCCATTCATTTTTCAAACATTTTATAAATTATATGCTTCTGGGTCCAAGTTTAGTACTTTATAATACCAAAGAATTAGTATTTATTTGACACCAAAACACTACATAAATAAATGCAGTCCTTCAACATTCAAAAGATGTAGAGGCCGAAGGCCTAAGCATTGCCAAAATCAAAATGTCGCTACAATGCAAAATAAAGGAAGTAGCAACAATATAGGAAGATCGCTGCATGGTAGAGTTGCTCTAGCGTGTAGGTACAAAGTAAGTTTATATATGCAGTCTCTCCTAAACCTATCATAAATCAAGAGATTATTTCAGCCTCTAAAGTAGTGAAGCAAAACATCCAGACCTTCCAAGCACCCTTAACACTCATCATAGATGCTCCACGATTACAGTAAGACAGTAATGATGTCCTTTGTACTTTAGGAGGTACAGACAGAGCGAGCCCTAGGTTAGCCTTCTGGTGACCTGCCTGATGCTCGCGCTCCAGCGTCACAAGCAGAGGCTGAGGTCGAGGTTAGCATTTCCCAAGTCACACGTAAGTTAATTCTACTGTAGCGCACCACCGCTTCTATGACCCCTTATTTCATAGCCCATAGCAACAAGATGTATTTGGACAGCACCACTGACAAAGCCTTATGGAATATAATTTAGAATAGAAGTTCAAAATGAGGATTTTAAGGGAAGAAAATATAAATCAAGATGATTAAAATACTGTAGGATGGTTTACTTCAGGCTATTAAAAATACTTTATGCTTTCGGTTGCGTTGTTCAGTATGTGTTATAAATAACTTGCAACAATTAAAACAGGATAAAGAAAGCAGCTTCACATGGGATCGTGTTGGAATTGTGCCATCAGTAAGGCTGAGCTATGGTATTTGACAAAAAGCCCTGTGTCAAGGCTAACTAATGACTATTGTTTCGCAATTAAAGCTCTGAATTTTCAGGCAAAATAACAGACCATTTTTCTTATTCCACATACACATTTCATTTCAGCTCGAGAGGATAAGAGAACAAAAATACCCACTGTTGAAGGATTGCTTTTTTTTTTTCCTTTCTCCTTTGGTCTCATTTACATTACTCCTTCACTTTAGCTTCATGTTCTCAGATCAGCTCCTCTCTCTTTTTTCTATTGTTTCTTCCCCTCCAGCCCACACATATTCTTAGGGGAAAAAAAAAAAAAAAAAAAAAGGCTAGAAAAAAAAAGAAAAGAAAAAAACCCATGACCACTAGAGGCTGGAGCTAATGCTGTTCTGGAAAACTCTTCTTTTTCGAATCAGCTATTGCCAGTCACTTCCTTTCCCCTAACTGTACCAATTTAAGAACCACATTTACTGAAGTTTAGCAAAACATTTTTAAAGTCTGTCTCTATGTCTCTAAAATCATCATCCTATCATGGTATTTTAATAAAATTCAAAACTGTGTCACCTATATATATACACTTATTGCTTTTGGATGCTATGAGATCTGCAAATACATCTCTGAGGAGAATCCCCAGGCTGAAATGAATTGTCTTAAAACACAGACATTTGCTAAATGTTTTATTGCTTGCCTTATTCACTAACAACCCAGCAATTCCTCTGTAAGCCTGTAAGACTAACACCAAATAGCAGCTACAACATCTGTCAGCATAAATATAGGTCTGAGTTACAAAGGAATGTCTAATCTGGGAATAGCTTATTCTGACAGAAGAGTCAGGAAGTTATACACAACATCACTGCAAAACCATCATTTTTCCTGTGCTGGTAGACCTCTTATACAGAGATGAGTATGAATACCCAAGTTGTTTAATAAGCCTATTCTTCTTCTCCCAATCTGAAAAAAAAATAAATCAAATAATCTTTCTGGAAGTGAAGGAACTCTTGTAAATAGAGGAAACTGGCACTTAAAGAAGAAGAAAAAGTATGCTGTGTACACTCATGTCCCGTAAGGCACTGTAGAGATCTACCCACGTAGCGGCAACGAGCTCTTGTGTAGAGAAGCAGTACCTGGGAAGCCTAAAAGACAATACTCAGAGACTGGATGCTCTCCGTAGACCAACCAGTGGGTGATGCAGGGTTGTCAGAGTTTGTTTGAGATCTACATTGTAGCCTTAGTTAATGAAATCAGTAATTTCAGTTATTTCCATTCTATTATCTTCTTGTACTTCCAGATAGTATTATGTCTACAGAACACTGCAGTCTCCAGTATCAGTAAAATAACACGGGTGTCTAGTAAACTCCTACCCATTTACCTCAACACAGAAGGCAAACAGGAGCTGAGGGGGACCCAACAGTCATCTGTAATACGCAACACTGAAACTTCGCATGAGGTCAGGTTTAAAATAGCAGTATATTTACATACTGTTTAAAAAAAAAGAATGAACCCACGTTTACCTAGTTTCAGGAGTGCATACATGAAAATCTAAAACCTTCCCATAACTCTGTTCTCCATAAGCCCCTTCAAATAGAATTTTGATGCATACCTAGCTCTTATGATCCAGCCTCATGATAAGCTTCGAAGGATAGGAAAGTGCGCACATGGATGACTGGTCACACCAGCGAAGTGTGCTTTTTCTGTTAACAGGCCAGAGCAGTGAAGTGGAGCCTGACAGCAGAGAGTAGCAAAGGGGTTCACAGTCCATATGGAAAAACCTTGTCTATTTAAAATCACTGCTCTTTTAAGGTATTCCATGGAAAGACCTTTGTTCTTTGAGGGCTTGAAATCTAGACTGAATAGACCAGGGCCTTGGACACCCAGCTCCCTTCTAGGCTGTGTGGTGTAGTTATGAATGAACGGGTTTCCATCTGCCTGCAGACAAAGGGCTGCTCTGAGCTAAACAGAGTGCAAACCTCGAAAAAGCAATAACGTGACAGAGGAGACAGCCTCTACTGCTGAAACCACTGGGGACTCTGCTCTGGAAAGCACTTAGTGCCTACCTTTCAGGCAGGTGAGCATTCACAGGCAAACCAGCAGAGCGATGTCAAGTGCAGGGCACAGGTCTTTACAGAATAAGCCTTTACTTGCCTTTGAGTGTTTATGACTCCATTTTTGATGAGCGGGGCCAGAAACATTTGATGTATAGTTATGAAAGAACACTGATACCCCACCCGCTTCCTGAGCCGTTCTTGGCCTTACCCTTTTAAGCAGTTAAAGGCTGCCCTCATGCAGATGGCTAAAAAGTGCAGGAGATCCTATGCCTGGCTTCCTTTCAAGTCAAGCCCTGCAGAAAAATAAAATATAATGAATTGTAAATAAATATTTGGGCAAGTAGAACATAATTATCACTAAATTCTGCTTGGTTTACACCCTGTGTCTCCAGCATAAAGGCTACATCACAATTCTGTGGTTTTGCCAACATCTGAACAATTGGCACTGCTGCTGGACCTCTGCTAGCCATTGATCACAGCCAGCACAGCAGTGTCTGCCATCTATCCTTAATATCGTGCCGTGGTTGTACCCAGAGAATCATAGACTCACAGAATAGTTTGGGTGGGAAGGGACCTTTGAAGGTCATCTAGTCCCACCCCCCTGCAACGAGGAGGGACATCTTCAACTAGATCAGGTTGCTCAGAGCCCCATCCAACCTGACCTTGAATGTTTCCAGGGACGGGGCATCTGCCACCTCTGGGCAACCTGTGCCAGCATTTCATCACACTCAGTGTAAAAAATTTCTTCCCTATATCTAGGGTGAATCTTCCCTCTTTTAGTTTAAAACCATTACCCTTTGTCCTATCACAGCACACCCCACTAAAAATTCTGTCCCCATCTTTCCTGTAGGCTTCCTTTAAGTACTGAAAGGCTGCAATAAGGTCTCCCCAGAGCCTTCTCTTCTCCAGGCTGAACAACCTCAACTCTCTCAGCCTGTCCTCACAGGAGAGGTGCTCCAGCC
>NW_009648330.1:1712694-1717910 GCF_000708025.1 Charadrius vociferus
GTGCGGGTCGGGAGCCCGGGCGCCCGCGGTGAGGCCGGCTCTGCCCGCCGGAGGCATCCGCCCCGTCTGCGGGCGGGCGGGACACGGGCACGGCATCGCGACTACGGACCACGATTCCTTAACGCTAGGAACCCCAGTTCCTTCCACCAACTCCCCCCCTCCCCTCCTTCCCCCCGCAAATTGGGGAAATGGTGTTAAGAGAGCACTTAATTGCTTTCAGTGGGATGTTTAGACTCGTTTAGCTACGGTTTACATCTCCTGCCTTTTGTCGGCCGGGGTCTTGCTCAGCAAATTCTGTACTCTTGCGAGCTGGGGAAGTTGGAACGTTTTGATATCGAACACCAAAAAGAAAATCGTATCGTTGTTACCAGTTCTGGAAACGAACTCATCGATCCTGAAACGAACTCATTTATAGGAGGGATACTAAAGCAGAAACAGGGGGGTTGCAATTTGCGAGGCAGCTTTTAAATCTGAGTATACAAAAAGTTAAACTTGATGCTACATGTTTTCAGTACAGTATAATACAGATCTGCTTAATTAACATTTATTTTATTCTGTGGTTTTGTAGTTTGTTTGTGTTTTTTTCTCTTGGTGTCCCTCTATCGGACGGAAATTGAGACACTGATCTCTTCTGCTGAGTTTGTAGATGATGGATAAGGACTAAGTGTCTTATTGCTCTGATGGGTAACTTGGAAGAGCTGCAAAAAAGAGTGAGGTTGTTTTAACACAGAGTGAATAATCCCACAAGCTAAGGTCATACAGTAAAAATTCTCTCCCCTGCCCCCCCCCCCCCCATAAAGCAAGGCAAGTAAGGCAGTTTCTTCTTTTCCAGCATGCACCAGCTGAAAGTTCCTATCCTACTTCAGTGTGTTTGAAGGAAACTTCTGGCTTCCCTTTATTTATTAGCTAGATAGTGAGTCCCCAAACACTGTCAAAGACAGCGGCTTGGAAGTATTCCCAGTAGCTGTCAGAAGAGGTAGATGCATTTTGCCCTGTGGGCCTCAATTATACCCTGAGGCTTTTTTGGAGACTCTTGCCAGTGAGTTCTTATCGTAAGGATCAGGAGACCCACACTGAGTGTTGCTACACTACTGCTGTCCTAAACCACGGGTAAGCTGAGAATGGAAGGAAGAACAATGATTTTGAAGTACAGGACTGTACAGCACAAATAGAAATTGTTTAGCTTGTCTGTTCCTGGAGGAAACACATGAAAACTTCAGTGTGATTAAGATCAGTTGATCATGAATAGTTCTTTCCCTTCTTGGTCCCATGACTTTGTTGTAGTGTCTTCCTCAGGCTTAATGAGGGAAGAAAACAAAAATAAAAAAGAAACAGAAAACTCCGAACCTGTTATTAAGGCTGCTACATCAAGGTTGAAGTTGCACCAAGTTATTCTCAAATTTAAATTCTTTGCTTTTAAGTTCCAGCCTCGGGATATGGGTCTTCCCAAGTCAGTGTGAAACATCATTTGAGGGCATAGTTAAATTAAGTAGCTGTGGTCTGTTGCCAAGAAAACCCACAAGCATATCTGGCACAAAAATTTCTACCCCTGCACCGCAATCTGCTACTTTCGTTCTTGCCAGAAGTGTTCTGTGGACCCTTTTGTAAAAAGGATCACCAAAATGACCTGAACTTCTAAGGAGATAAAACTTAACTTGGAGGGAGGGAGGGTATGTGAAATACGAGGCCAGTTTTTTTTACTGCAGAAAACAAATTGCACAATATTTTTCTTAGCTCTGAAACAGTCTGTCGTTATGAAGCAAGCTTCATGACTTGCAGTATTTTCTCTTTAAATAATGCTGAAGCAGGATTATGGAGGTGGGATGAAACTCAGGCTTTGGATAAGGATTTGGGTGGCACTGGAACTGATAATGTCCTTGGCTTTCAGTTAGCTCATCTGTCTTCTGCCCTCTTGGAGGACCAGCCCTTCAGAATAAAAGTATGGGAAGAGACCGTAATAGCCTTGCTTCTGGAAAAATAAAATAACAAACAGAGGGATTTCAAGCACATGGCTTTTTTTTTTTAAAGTATTTAAAAAAAGAGTTCTTAAAAGGCACAATGGAAAGAAAATGTTTCAGGAGCGTAATAGCTTTTATAAAAAAAAAACCAAACCACTGTGCTTTGTCTATGCAGCTAATTATGTTCTTGCAAGCTTAGTGCTGGAAATGGGAAAATGAAATTGTAACTCACAAGATGTTCAGAAATGTAATCCTTTTGTGAGGGAATGGGAATCTAGTTTTACTTCTGACTTATAGTCACAGCTTGTAAGAATTTGCAGAAGAGCACTCCTCACTGTCTGCCAGAACAGTTTCATTTTGAATGATGATTAGAAAAGCCCAGCACTTCCATTAATACTACTATTTATTAGAAGAATCTGAAAATGTACAGTGACTTTAACACTTTTCATTTCTTTTTTTATGAAGCTCTTTTGGGGGGGGTGGGGGAAATTTCTGAAGGCAGGAGCAGTACTTCCAAGTTGCAGCCCTCCTTGTCATGAGCATCTTCTGGTGCAGAAAGAGTGGGACAGGATGCTGTCTGAGGCCTTTCTGAGGTGCATCTAGCTGCTGCTTTCCTCTAAACCGGTTTAAAATTTTTTATAGTTAGGCTGTGGGTATCTTGCGTATGCCTAAAAATGTAGACAGACAGGTTAGACAGCGTAATAGCTCTTGGGTATCTTACACCTTGTTGTGTGTCTCATCTAAATTGGTGGTTCTGATGGTCACTGCTAGCTGAGAAAATTTTTTCAAAAAAGTAAGAGTAAGTAGCTATGTGTAGTCACTAAAGATCAGAGGTTCAAGGGGAAAGGAAAATGAGGTTTTTTCCTAATCCTGGAAGATTTTGCTGCATGTGAAAATATGGCACACTAAAATATGTGTGAGAAGCTTGTAGTCTTTCTATGCTGGCATGAGGCTGTCTGTGCTGCTTCTCTTCTGTATGGTAAGGCTGGCAAGAGATGCTTGTTCCACGGTTATTTCAGAGTGGAGTATGGTGGGAAGGATATCTTGGAATGATCTCTGCTTTACCTTACCTGTTTTTAAAGAGCATTTGGTTTGTGAATGGGAAAAGCCTAAAACTCCTCTATTAGTGAGCTGATAAAGCTGGCAAGCCACTGCAGGTGCTGGGAGTGCAAATGTGAGCATTGGAAAGACCATGAATGGAGCATCAGTGTTTCAAAGCGAAGTTCAGAGCATCCAAATATGACTTGAGGTGAGGAACTATCATGTGAGGAAATCTTGCACATAGTTTTTTTTCAATCTAACCATTTCCTGCCATTCTTAATCATCTCCAACTGTAATGAAAAATAACTAGTGATTAGCCTGTTTACTCATTAGCGTCTGCCTGCAGTACATGTGCTTTCCAGCACCATGTTCCTCTTGGGTCTAATCGCTTCCTTTTGCCCCATGGTGGTCCAGAGGGGTGTGTTTCTTGGTGTGGACCCCATTTGCACACACCCCCACACACACCCCACCCCCCCCCGCAGTGGTGGATGCGCATGTCTCCTCAATAGTTGTGTTTGAGTATCTTGTCATTGGCAGCTGTGTTGGTGGGTGACAGAAAGGGCAGGTCTGCCCATGTTTTTCTTTCACCTTCTTCCTCCTTCATATTAAACAAGTCTTTCACTGGTGGAGTGGGTGGGTGATAAAGGGCAGGTCTGTCACACTGTTTTTCTTTACCTTTCTTCCTCCCCCGTACTCAGCGGTGTTGTTTCACTGGTGAAGCAGCTTCTGGAAGAGGATCCTTCTCCGTTATGGTACTGGGCTTTCTGGTAGGGATGTCACTTAGGGCAACTGTCTGGAGAGCCCAGATCAGCACCTGATGGCCAGCATACCTGTCCTTCTGGTGTCAAAAGTGAGTGTTCCCATCAGCTTCTCTACTATGGCCAGAGACAACCTAAGTTGTCAAGTAATACATTACTTCAATAGGTGGAGGGGTAAGAACATTTACCCATGGGAGTCTGAACACAGGTGCGCAACAGGTGACCAAACAAAAAATGTGCAGAACTGAAGTAGTGTGGCTGTATCAGCAGCAGAGGGATGGCTGGGCTGGCACTGCGAGAGGGTTGGGTGGGCAGACACATCTGGCACTTGTTCTCCCAAAAACTAAGGGAACTAATTTTACTCTTCTGTAGCATACTGCAGGAAATTTCTGTTAAAGGAAACTGATATTCCAGTTGTAGAACAGAAGTAAAATTTTTTCACGGCTAATGAATCCGCTGGAGATGGGTCCTGCCACGTACTTAGTGGCTGTCACAGACAACAGTCCTCTCCTTGAGCTGAACATAAATCAAGACTATTTCTTGTGTGTTCAAAGGTAAAGCAATACGACACAGAATAGCTAGGAGTTAAAGGTAGACTTAGAAATGGAATGCTTGCATGTATTACGTATTTCCATATAAAATTGCTAAACAGCATAGGTTTTTTTTTTATCCCTATATAGATATGTGCTTGTCGTATGGAACTTTGACAAATGAACATCAACCACTGAAGGAGGTTAATATGTTTGCACTGTTAATCATGCTTTTTGTCAAGACAGTAGATCAGCGCTTTCATAAAAGATCAAAATTGTAGGACACCTGAGTGCTCCAAAAAGTTGTATACAAAGCTAGGCTAGTTTTGTATTAATGCATTAGGATTTGGAAATCAGCATGACTAGTCCCAGCTAATCTTGTAAGGAAAAAGGGCCCTAATAATTCTTCAGATGCCAGTTGCAAGAGAAAGATGTGGAAGGACAGTTTTGGGCTTGCAGGTGTGTATTGCAGAAAGCCGTGTGAGCGTTGCTCTACAGAGGTGCCGCAAACAGTTGTGTTTGCAGGTGTTGTGAGTATATCCTATGACTTTTCACATCTGATAGTTAATTGTAGCAAGGTAGCTAACCAGGCAGACTTTCTGCTACTCCAGTCTGCATCTGGTGTTTGTACGTGTATATCTTGTCTGTAGAAACAGTAGAAGTAATACTTAAACAATTCTTCTGGGTTGATTTTTGTGTTGCTGCTGCCAGGGCAGGGCTTGAGCAGCAATGCAGAAGCAGCAACTGAAGCTCATTGGGAACACTGCTGCATTAAAGCAGTGAAAATGCATTAAAGTGGAGGAAATGAGGTAAACGAGCATGTGTGTTGAAGCACACTCTGAAAATGCAAACTGCTAGTCTTGAGCACAGCTTAAAGTCTCTGGAGTTATATGGAGGGCTAAGTCATCAGTTTCTATGAAATAAAATCT
>NW_009648330.1:1717936-1781150 GCF_000708025.1 Charadrius vociferus
TAGCACTTCTGCTGTCTCTTAAGAGTTTCCCCAAGCAGTGGTGTCAAAAATTATAAGGCGCTCGTCAGCACTGTTGATACTGCTCACAGCCCCGGGGCAGCAGATGGCTTGCATGTCTTCCTGGTACTCTGGCAGAGTGGAAATTAAGACTGCTGAGTGATAGTAGTTTAGTCCATCTTTCCTGTGATCTGGGAGCTTCTGATACAGATCGAAGTCTCCTGAAGAAGAAACGTACAATTTGCTAGGTAGGAGGATGCGTGTGGGTTACGGTTGGTGCTGGCTGGACAGAGGCTGGTGTGCCGGCCGTGCCTGCTGCTCCCAGCACTGTCGAAGCAGTGCTCCAGTAAGATGTGCAGGGCAAACTCTGCCCCAGCGCTCCCAGTGTTTGGAATAGGACTCAGTTTTAACATTTAAAATGCTGTATTAGGTTCTGCTATGAAGTGCTACTAAGCATGTTTTCTTTAAGTTGTTTGTGTTTGTTTGGTTTTTTTTTTCAGATTTCAGACATAATCAAATGACTGAACTTGTTGTCTTTAACCCTTGGCAGTTGCTCCTTGGTTGTGTAAGGTCCTGAGCTTCTATTAGAGTTTTATGTAGCTAGATGGAGAGGTGGAAGTGTTCTGGGGATCTAAGTTGACTGAAGGAACAAGAGGAGAAGGTAATAAAACTTTAAACTAGTGTTCAAATAGCATAATAGAAGTTGCTGCCAGGAGGACCATGTGTCAAATGTGGCACTTCCGAACAGTTTGCAACAAGTGTCTGTGACAACAACCTGTATGTCCCTGCTGTGAAGCAAAACTAGGAAAAAAAAAAAAAAGTAAAATTGTGCAATATGAGCACAACAGAAGAATGGCACAAGAAACCTACAAAAACTCAACAGAGGTTTACAGAAACTCCTGGCTTTGCTCCCCTTCAAATCATGATCATCTCTTCCTGGAGAGAAGAGGAGGAAGGATGGTCAAAGTGGTCCAAAGACTGACTTCAGGGACTTGAAAAACAAAACAAAGAGATGGAGTAGGGTAGTGCAAAGGGTTGAGTGTTTGGTGTTTCTGGTTTTCATACTGGTGTCTTTTTCAATCCAAGGCAACTTTAAAAAAAAACAAAACAAAACAAAACCCACAAAAAAACCAAACAAAAACGACCACCCAAAAAGAAAGAATATCAAAATAGATAGTTCTGACAAGCTGCTAGCTTCTCTGCCTTCAGTGAAGCCTGGTATTGCTAGTCCTTTAAGAGTAGGTTAATGCTTAGTTATAATGTCAAATTGAAAAATTACAGATGACATAAGTGCATCTAGCTGTGCTTCTGGAATGCACCAGATGTTTCTCAATCGTTTGGCATCCAGCTTTTACTTCTGGTGACATTCATGGCTGATTTGTTGTGCTAAAAGCAGAACCTAAATTACTACGCTGATTTTTAGCCATTCTAGAAATATCTGTCGGTTCTGTTCCTCCTTCCATCTTAGATTCATGGACTGAGGAATAGCAAAGTGAGCCCAGTCTTGTATTCCACACGTGAACTTAAGCTAGCTGATTCAGTTTATTTAAGAAAAACTTTAAGGTGATTGATTTTTCAAGGCAGTATTTTTCTCAGGATTTCTGTACTGAGTTGTATTTTAAACTGATTTTAGATATTTTGAAACTCTCAAGCCAAACTACCAGTTGGACAAAATGGACAGAAATGTCTTCCAGTGGTCACTTCAGGAGTTTTATTGCACTTAAAACTTGCAGTGAAGAGATTGCTATGCAAATATTGCTTCATCCAGGGTACCCCCAACAAACTTTGGCAATAAGTCATCTTTAATGAAAACATTGCTGTGGTAGTACTTGGTGCACAGTTGTCCAATGAAACCTTTTTATGAAACTTTAATCAATTGCCTCTATGCATTTCTGCTTTTAAGGCAGATATTAATATAATTCTGAAAGTCTTTTTAAGAAAGGTGCACTTGAGAATTTAACTCCTCACTGTTTTCGCTTCAACTGCCACAACTTCATCAGAACCTGGATTTTTACCTCCTTGAAAACAGTATAGCTCTTACCATGAAAAATTACAGAAAATGAAAAAAAAAAAAAACCAAACAAACCAAACCTCAAAAAACCTAACTCCTCCACAGAATTAAGTCTCTAACTTTTTTAAAATGCTGGCTAATTAGCTGTGCAACTGTTAGAAAGAACACCCTGGCTAAGAACTGTCCTTTCCCATCTCTTCTTTTTATAGGGTAAAATGAGAAGTCTGTATGTGATAACCACCTGTTAGGTACCTTTGAGAGCCTCAAAGGGAATCTGGTTTGCTCTGCAGCATTTCCAGATCTGCTTCGCAAGTGTAAGAAAGCTGCATGCATGACCTCTCTCCTTACCTCCCACAGCGGGAAATCTTCCACTGGCTCTGCAAACTATCCTTTAAAAATAGCACAAGAGTTTACGTATATACGCATACATATATTTTCACTGTGCTCAGGGTACAGTAACTGTGTTGTCTTGATCTCCATGTGTAGAAACTAGATGATAATTAGAGAGAAGTGAGAAAACAGAAGACTTGATTCCTGTGTAGAGAACTAGATGATAATTAGAAGTGAGAAAACAGAAGACTTGATTCTGAGAACGTAGTTAGATGTAGTACTTAGGTGAAGCAATTCCAAGAAAGCCACATCATTCTCAGCTCTTTGTTTTTGCCTGCTACCATTCCCACAGTGGACAATTTCAGTCGTTCTCAACATTTGGGTTTTTTAATGAATAGAACATGGCATCAGTGAAAATGCAGGTCTGCTGTGCAGATGCTGAGCACCTGCACTAGGATTACTACTTACCTTACACTGCTCTGTTGAACATGCTGGAGCATGTTCATCTGGTATGGGGGAAATATTTAGCTGGGACCTTTTAAGATGTTTAGGCACTTCAGGTGTCTAAAGAGTATTTTACCTTTCCACATTTGCTGAAAGATGATGCACTTCAAGTGTAACTGGCTTTTCTGTTCTTCTAAAACAGACTGTTTTCCTGTGCAAAACTCCCTTGTTACGGCATTACCTTTTTGAAGACTACTGGGCAGCGTAAGTTTTTTTCTGCTTCTTGCTGTAGCTGCTGCTCTGTCATACTGAAAGGAGGATAAAGATTTCGCTGTATGTACTCTAACAAAGACTACTACACATCTTTGAAGAAAGTTGCCGTAAGAACTGTGATTTAGTTTTGCTTAAGCTGTCCTCCCCAGTAGCGCAGCTGTCCTTCTGCCCTGCCTGGAGCATGCAGTGTTAGGTGCGGTGTTTTGGGGTTCTGCCAGCCTGCCGTGAGTACACCCGATACTGCCATCCGCTGGGGAAGGTTGCTCCGGTGGTATGGCATGGACCGGGGACCATGTGACAGTTGCCCATAAAATTTATGCTGTCCCTTGTGGACAGTATGTTGTTAAAGTTATGGCAAAGCACGCAATAACAGTAGGTCAGATTCTTGCCTAATGCTCATGTGAAAAATGACTTACTGTTTATGAGGTGTTAGGAATATCAGTAGAAAGTGCTTCCCTGATAACTGTACTAAGGTAGCTACTTGTGCTTTTGCTCCCATTGCTAGGTTGAACTTTAACAGCCTATAGGGTAGGCAAAATAAGTGTAGTCATAAAAAAATTCAGTTCCTTTAATTCCCTTATAATGAGGGGAAGAAGACTTGTTTCTCTTAGTTTGGAGTTTGTGGGGTTTTTGCCAAGTTTAAAAAGGCGGATAGTGCCTACAGCAAGCTAAATAGTATGAGCTATAGGAAAAGGTATGTAAAAAAAGTTATTTATCTTGTGAAAGCTGAAGGTGGTGTCTTTCAGGATAGCTATTCAATAATAATAGTTTCAAAGCAAACAAGTAAATGGAACTTCTTCAGCTACTCTTACCTAGGACATTTTACCTAGCGTCTTTCTTGCCAAGCAGATGTCACTTCATAAAACCAGTAAAGTGACTGTGAGTTGACTTTTATTTCCTGGCCTTATCTGAAATAGGGTAATACTGACCAGCGTAGTTAAGGTGTAGCTGGTTGGGTTTCAAGTTCCAATTTCAATTCAGCAGTTTCCAGGCAAATGGGCTTGCTCTGGCTTTACTAAAGCCAAAGCAGGGCTCCTATTCATAATCTCTTTGCTTATTTTGGATTAGGTATAAAGTAAATATTGTGAATAATGTCATTCTTTCATTTGTCCACTTAACTATGTAATGGATTTGGTTTTGTGTAGGAACAACAAGTGCCAGGACAGATAATAATTTGCCTGCTTCTCTCACTTAAGGGAGATAAAACCACTTCAGCAAAAGGCCGTTTTTTTTCCTTGTCATTTCACAGTAGATCATGTAAGGATTGCATTTAAGCCATTTCAGTACCATTAACGTTTCCTTCATTTGAGAATCACAGCGTGATTGCTTTTTCCAGGGGCTGTTGTGGTAAAAACATTACTGTTTCTAGGCTGTTGGGTATCACCTTCTGCCGGCTTCCTCTGCTGCGTTGGCTGTAGCACTGAGAACGGAGACGACAAAGCCCGTACTACTTCCTGTTCTGTCGGCCTGGCACGCTGATTTATCTTTTGGTCGTGGAGGCAGGCTGGGGAAGGGGTATGCGGTGCAGGGGCAGGACAGGTCCTTCGCACTGCCCCGGCGGTCTGTGTTGCTGTTGCAGAAACACATGTCTGTGAACTTGATGAAACTGAGGCTGAAATTTCAAGGGAGGGTTTGGGAAGGCTGTAAAGAACAAGACCTGCTTGCTTGATCTTCACAGGCTGAACATAGGTAGACTCAATCTTGCCCTGATTGAGCTCCACTATTAAAATGAAACCCTACTCTTTTCTGTTTTCTTCTTAAAGAAGGTTAGCGTAAAGCATGCTGCTTCAGTTGCATCTCCTGAAAAGATGCAATTAGTAAACAGGATCAGAGCCTAGAAAAAGGCAGGACTTCCTTACCAGTAAAGCCTCTCTCCGGTGTGGAGAGTGAGTTGATCTGTTGCATGAAACAAGGGAGATAAGAAACCATATATACCTTCCCCATGTACTGGGGTCTCTAATGTGGCAGTGGAAATTTGCAGTGGGGTAGTCTTAATTTTATTTTGGAGCACAGCATTTCTGCTGGCAAAACCATGATGTTGCTTTTCTAAAATAAACCATTTGCATGGGGAATATTATTTTTTGAGTAATAAATACGGTGATTGTTGTTAAGCATTGGAAAGTTGGAACAGACCTTTAAGATCATTGAGTCCAACCATTAACCGCCAAAACCACCATTAAATCACATCCCTCAGCACTATGTCTACCTGTCTTTTAAATACCTTCAGGCATAGTGATTCAACCGCTTCCCAAGGCAGCCTGTTCCAATGCTTGACAACACTTTCAGTGCAGATTTTTTTCCTAATATCCCATCTAAACCTTCCCTGCTGCAATTTGAGGCTGTTTCCTCCTGTCTTATCCCTTCTTAATTGGGAGAAGAGACCAACCCCCACCTCACTACAGCCTCCTTTCAGGTAGCTGTAGAGAGTGTATAATGTGTGCAGTAGATCGTGTGTTGACTGTGTGGTGTGGTTTTTTTGTTTTTTTTTTCCTGTGTCTTTAATGACAGCTGAGGGAAGATGCTCGGAGATCAGTGTGCAGTTGTGGTTGTCCCCCAGCCCCTCCCTGTTCGACTCTGGCTTTGGCAGTGTTTACTAGTGGGAGTTTATAACAAAGAAAGCAGAGGGAGACAAAAAAACCCAAACCTGTGAGTGAACAGGAGCAGTGCTAAACTGATAGCTCAGCATTTTCCCGGGCTGTTAGTTGCTGAGCAGCCAGGTGAGGCTGGTTGCAGTAACACACACGACTCTGTATCTGATACTGCTTGGAGTCTGCTGCGTGACCGATGGACACGAGCTAAACGCAACTGTTTTTCATATTTGTCAACCAGGTTGAGCTGATAAGTTTATAAGAATTAAGGATCACAGATTTTGTGGGGTTGAGTTAGATCTCATGAAGAGCTGATTCTGTCACCTAATCTCCCAAGGCAGATGTCTTGTGTTGGGTTGGTTTGGGTTCTTTTTTTTTTTTTTTTTTTTTTTTTTTTTTTAACTCTTGGACTTCTGGTTTAGATCTGCAATGTCTGGAAAAATAACTTTTTGTAGAAACTGCTCTTTCCTGTTTGAGGAGTGCTGGTCTGTACTCTTACGCGTTTGGCCCTATACAGGTTTGTCCATGTGAGTATGCCATGTGATGGGAATGCTGGAAAGGGACAGAGGAAGACACAAGGAGATTTTGATGAAAATCTAAAGAGGTAGCTGGAAGAAAAATTCACTTTAGTGTCAGATAATGTGAGTAGCAAAGCTGCAGTTCTGTGCTTACAAACTAAACCTGCATGTGGGGATGAATTGGAACAGTGTATTATGCTCTATACTTTCAAAAAGTTGAAAGTAAGTTGCTGGTTGTGCCTGATGTGATTGATTTTCCCTGGGCAGTGGTTAAGATGTGTATAAGCACAACTTGCAATTTTTTTTAGAATTTGTTATTAAACTAGTAAGGTCTAAAAATATTTTGTGATTCGTTTCAGTTTCCTGCTGGTTTTCTTCGATGTAGGTCTTGTTTCCATAAGTTGCTGGTGGCTTTCAACTTCTGTCCCGTCCAGCAGTGCATGAGTGCGTGCGTGCTTGGGAGGCAGAGCTGTAGCTGAAAGCAAATCAGATGGTGGACTTGTGATAAAAACATATTATCTACAGTCGGTCCAGTGAGGGTGAGGTACTAGACTAAAGATTAGTTTTCTGTGGAAAGTGAGAACTATGGCTTCTAACTCTTCTCTTGGGTATTTTTTCTCTTTGCTTTTCTCTCTTTATTAACCTTCCCAACAGCAGAAAAATCTGACTTTGATACTCATTTGACTAGAATTGTATAATAAAGCCCTGAACAAATGCATTTGTCTTTTCTGAAGCTATACCTCAGCACACTGTCTAAGTAGAGATGATGTGTTTCTGTGTACTTAAGGTATGGTTTGAGGTTTCTCACTCCAGGGTTTATGCAAAGATTGTCCGTGACAGCAAAGACAGCCAGCTTGCTTTGTGTTGGTTTCAGCAAGTGAGAAAATAACTGTATGCAATGTTTCTCTAAGGTTCACAAGCAATTCTGTTTTCAGTGACACTCTTATTCAGAGTAAGATGGAATAATCAAGGGATGATATTGGACGTTATGTTTTCATTGTATAACTTGGCAAGGAGAGAAGTATGTGTGTGTGGAGAGGGTTTAAGACAGTGAATATCTGTAGCATCTGGGTGAAATTACGAACAATAAAATAACTATGAAAATCAGCTGGAATTTCATAAGCAGCTAAACTATGACCATCTAGGGCATGCTGAACGAAAAGGACATCTCTAAAGTAGAACATGCTAAAATGAGGAATGTACGTACAGTCTGGCATGAAGCGAGTGCATATTGAATTAGGTCACTGCTTTAAGTGTGAATGTTTCCCCTCTTTAGCAAGACACACTCATCCTTTGCAACAAGGAACCAAAACAGAATGCTACTATAATAAAAACAAATGTAAAAGCATTTTCAATTAGCATGCTGGTCTATTCCCTTGTGCTTAGAGAATCAATGAGCTCTTTTGTAAGGAACAGAAACATTTCCATAGTTGAATATACATAAGGCCCTGGAAATGCAGAAAGAATAACAACCAGTTGCTTCTGGAAAACTTGCAAATCTTTGAGCATTGTATAAGCCTCAGATACGTTGTTCTTTGGAGATCATAGTGAGTATTGCAAATAGACTTGTTTCGAAGAATTGAAGTAAAGTGAAATATCAGGGTATGCAATTTAAAGATTTGGAACCTAATCTTTAAACACTGAAATGCTGATCCTAGAGACTTCTGCACAATTACTTATTTCCAGGTAATCTTAACTGTTCTTTTTTTATAAACTTCAGAATGTACCATGTGACGCTGAATTTCACAGCCTGCTTTCTCTTGTAATCACATCTTCTACAGCCTGGGAGGAGTTAGTGGAATTCCTAAAATAGTGCTGTGCCAGGCTTAATTCATATCAAATTTGGGTTGTAAATATGCAAAACTAGTGCTTTTCTGAAAAGAGATGGTGGTGAAATAGGGGACTTATAAACTCCCCTTTTCTGATGGGATGAGAATTAAGATTCTTACTGGCTTCCCTCACGTTTTGAAGGATGCAAGATAAAATCTGTGTTAAACTGCTTTATCGTGACCCTTCTCAGCAGAAGTAATACGGGGGCGGGGAGCGGGGAAGAGATGTCCAAATTGGCTCAGTCTCTACTGCTTTAGCAAACTAATACCCCTTCAGCTCTCCACATGCAGTTTAAAATTTTGGTGTTGTTTAACATAACTGGTTGCACAAATGCTCCTTGACTTTAAAGGCTATAGGGAAACTAGTGGTAAAAATGCCTGTTCTTTATGCTGTTGCACAAAACCAAAGATAAATAGGTAAGGCTCATCTCTCTGCAAAAAGGCTATTTTTGTAATAAAATTGTCACTAGCTCACTAGAAAAGTGTTTCTTCTGAGGGAATAATTGGCACCTAGGAGGAAAAGGACCAGTGAGCTCCCTACAGCCCACCTGTGGTTTCCATTGCTTCAGAAGGGGCTTGTTGTTTTTCATCCCTAAGCGCCCCTTAGGGCAGTGCTCCTGAGAACAGCCCTCTAGTGTAAATAGGTAAAGTGCCAGTAGGAAGCCTCAGAAATCCACAGTTATTCATAATCTTTTGTTCTTGCGTTGGTGATGCAATTCAAGCGGTGAGTCCCTGTGGAGGCATGCTGACTTTCTTAATCCATGCGTACCAGAATGATGTACATTTGGCCACAGTTAAGAACGTTATTAAGAACAGAGTTGTCTTTCATTGCCCCCTGCTATTGTCTGAGGGAATCTTAATCTCCCGGTACATTGTGTCCTCTTGACACCACATCAGGAAATCTGTTGTCACTTGCTTTTAAGATGTGAATGAGACCTAAAGAAACTTAGTGACTCATCAAAGTTGAACACAAGGCAACTTATTGGTAGAGCAAGAATTGAATAAAGGCCTGCTAGGCTAATGCCCCAGCTTCAGGGTGTCTATTTATCGCTTCACAACAGTTAGTGATTGTTTGAAGTCCGTGGTGGTAGAAGGTTGTGCGACTTAGGTGGCTTTAAGCTAGGGGGTTCAGTGATGAACCAAATCTGGCAGTGGTTTGCAGCTGCTTGTGCTGGCCGTCATTGAGCTGTACCATGGTAGCCCAGATAATTTCTTAAGACAGTCTTAACTAGAAATATTAGCCTCTGCTTTCTAGTACATGCTCTCATTTTCTTTAATTACCCTGTAAAAGTGAGAAGAAAGGTAAAGGAAAAACACAAAGCTCTCTTCGTGTCCTACTGAGCTGTGAGATTTAGCCTTGTTTCCTACCCTGTCCCCAGTACCAGTCACATCTCTTCGTAACTTGAAAACCTGATTTCTGTAGTGATATGGTGGCTGCGTTTGTGTATACAGCAATGCAAAAACACTGCTCTTCTTGACAGTAGTAATAAGTCTGTGCAGTGAAGAAATACTTGGGACTGGGTTTGTCAATATTTTATGCAAGTCAGATAGTTTGATCTGTCTTCAGCGTGCCTTGACTGATCTCAGATTGTGCCAGCTTCTGCATGGCGTGGCTTTAGTCTAGCATTTATCAAGGTTTAAAGAAACATATGGTTCTTTGTTATTTATTGTGGCTTCACCTCTAGCCTTCTAACAGAACAGGAATTCAGGATGAAATGTGCAAAAATATCATATGGGCAACTTTGTACTAAAGAAAGCTTGGGATGATATTACATCATTTCTAAGAACTGGTTTTATCCTGTAGATTGTTTTTTCTTCTGTCTGCCTTGATTCACCACATCTGGACCCTGGTCAATAGTCTGAGGATACATCTGGCGTTGATCACTATAGGCGTTTAACTTGCATTTATATAATGTTGTGTTTGTGCAGTGAGGAGTGACTAACTTCTGTCTTATTTGGACTTAAAAGGATGTCATCTAGAATTCAGTTGATAAAACTGTTACTTATTTTGTACCAAAGTGTCCAGGAGCTTTATATGAGTTTGAAAAGCGTAAGTTTCAGACATCTACTGCCTTTAAGCTGCCGTATTAAGAATTTCTACATAATGTATCTAATTTATTCATGAACAGGGTCATAGGCAGGGACTTTAGCACTAGAAATACTGATAACTGCTTCACACAGTCCTGTAGGCTTCAGCTGGACAATGCCAAGGTGTGCAGCTCTTGCAAAACTTAGTGTGCATGACATGCATGCGAACATAGGATCAGCTATCGCAGGCATGGGTGTTGGTGGTATGAATAAATTGCTTAATCTTTCAGGCCTTGTTATTGGAGCTTTCTTGCAAATGAGGATACTGAATATCATGATACCATTGATGTGTGGTACCTGCTTCTCACTAAAGCAATATCCCGACGCTGGAAGCTGAATGGGAAGGGAGAAGTGTTGCAAGGATGTAATTGGGGAGAAACACTGCACGATGTTTGTTGTTAACAGATGGAGTGCATCCTGGCACCGTGACTTAATTGTAAGGACAGAGGAAGGTGGGGGTTGTAGCTGCTAGCGGTGTTAGATAACAATCTGTCCAACCCATATATAAGGAGTATTGGAGTGGACAGGTTTTTTTCTAATCGCATAAGCATACTGAAACTAAACTGAAGTTACTCAAGTCCCAGAACTTCCCTCAAACACGAACTGTACAACACAGTCAAAATGAATGTAGAGCTAATAGATTCCTGAATAAATTTGAATAAGCTTCACTTACTTTCGTTCAAAACTTTGTTGTAGAAATTATTTTATTTATGTTCGAAAGCAGACTAACACTCATTGAACTTACTTCTTAGCTCTTTATGCTGTCGTTGAAGAGGTCCATAAACTTTAGCTGATTATCGTTGCTGAGTATGATTTTTGGATCCCCCTCTTGTGTAACTGGTCTTTTTCCCTGGTGTTTTCTTCCAAGCTGGTTTGGTCAGCGCTGTAAGAGGATGACCCATGCAAACGGTCAATGCCTCTTCATGGTAGCCTAACCAAATCAAAAGGTGGAAATGCTAGAGAATGGATAGTCTAAGGCTCCCTTTTATTAATTGGGAATCGGGGTTTGAATTTGAATTTCTGTTGAATTTGACTTATTCTGAAAGGTTGTTTCTGTGAACTGTGATATTTAAATTTGATATTAAAATTATTTATGAGTGAATAATTATTCCCTAAAATATACTTACTTAAAGTTAAAGCAAATGGAAATGCAAGCTGCTGCTGCTTCAAAATAGTTCTTGGATTTTTTTTTTTTAGTTTAGAGGAGTAGGAAGGGCATTGGTTTTGTTGGTGTGTTTTTTTTTCCTCCCACAGAGGAAAACAAAACAAAAAACCCAAGAAGGAATGGGGGAGTTAAAACAAACAAAACTTGATGATACTAGAAGAACCCTTGCTGCTTTAGCTAGCTGTGTGAAAAATGTATTTCATTAGACTGTCCATATTGCTATTTTCCAGACTCAATGTCAAAGGGAATCACTGGGTAATGCAATGGAAAGACATATTTTCTCTTTCTCCTTTTACCACCCCTTCCCCCACAATCCTTTGCATCCATGTGTTACAATTTTTTTTTCATGTTTTTTTTTTCCAAATGACTGGCTGCTTTGTAGTTCTAATATGCACCTTTCTTTTAATTTTAGGTTCTGTCTTCTTTTTGCTGACTCAAACCACAGATTCCAAGGAAAGGAGGGGGAACTGGAATAAAATGCTCAAGTGCCAGAGGAAAAGCCAGACTAGCCAATGAAAATTTCTGTTACTAAACTGTAGACTGCTCTCACTTACACATAGTGGGGGGAAAAAATTGCTGTCGATTCAAAGTTTATAAAATGACTTTTACAGACTTTGCTCGCTGAACTTCAGACAGGCTAAAACCCTTCAACTAGGGTTGAATTAGGAAATGGAAATATGACTCCTTGCTGGTGTCTTCAGTCTTCTTCCCCTTCTGCAGGGTTTTTTGTTTAGGGTAGGAAATCCTGAACAAATTGTATGGCGTCAACCAAGCTTACAGTTGATGGTTATGGATGACATAGGAACTTCAGACTTATGTCTCGCAATGACACCTGATTGAGGGCAAAGGTTGAAGACTGCTCATCAGCTGCTTTATCAAAACTTGTAGTAACTATTACGGTCATGCTTTCTCTCTCGTTCTGAGGTTTGAACTCTGGGGTGATGTTCCCTGGAAGGCATGAGCAGATAAGTCATCTTTTTGGATTGCAAACGGCAATAGTATGAGAATGCCCAGAAGAAGCTTAGTAATTCAAGCCAGGACTCGTTGGCTGTTAGTGGGCCTTGCTTTACTATTCAGTTTAATCTTGCTCATGTATTTGCTCGAGTGTGCTCCACAAACAGATGGTAATGGATCTCTGCCTGGTGTTGTAGGTGAAAACATGGGTAAAGAATACTATCAAGCTCTCTTGCAGGAACAAGAAGAGCACTATCAAAACCGAGCTACCAGTCTGAAACGTCAGATTGCCCAGCTAAAGCAAGAGCTTCAGGAAATGAGTGATAAATTGAAATCTCTGCAGGAAAAAAAGAGCCCCAAGGTCAATGGTATGAACTACCAGAGCACCAAAGAACAAGCGTCCAATGATCTCCTAGAGTTTCTTCATTCCCAGATTGACAAAGCTGAGGTGAGCGTGGGGGCCAAACTGCCTAGTGAATATGGCGTTGTTCCTTTTGAAAGCTTTACGTCCATGAAAGTGTTCCAGTTGGAGATGGGGCTCACTCGGCATCCAGAAGAGAAACCTGTTAGAAAGGATAAACGAGATGAATTGGTGGAAGTTATTGAGGCTGGCCTAGAAGTTATCAATAATCCAGATGAAGAAGATGGACAAGATGAAGATGATGGAATAGGAGAGAGGCAGCTGTATAGTGAAAATGATTTCATAGAAGGTATGTTTATTATATGCTTTCCAGCCAGTTAACAGAATGTTACAACAGGTATTTAATGGTGTTTGTATTTTTAGGGGTTTTACCTACTTGCGTATAGTCTGAACAGTAATTACACAGTAAGAACCTCTGTTTCTAATGATGAGAATATTACTGCTTTGTTATCTCGTGTTTTGAGTAGGGAGCAAGAAATCCATTTCAGAAGAAGGGCTTAGCACAAGAAGTGTACAGGGGAAGTTGTAACCGCTTAAAATACTGAGGCATTCGTAATTGATTGTAACTGAAGTCAGTGTGACACAACTGCTTATGGTACTAAATAACTGAAAGACTTACAGTGAAACTGGTGGCAATGGGAGGGAGAAATTGAGTCATTTCTCTTGTTCTAGCGTAGCTCAGCAATTCAGTGTGAAGCTACAGGGTTTTTCTTCACTTATCTCTATGCTACTTTTAGTTAATATTCAGGCTTTTGTCTTGCGTAGAGATGGCATACTCATTGGAGGGGGAGCATTGGTAGTCTAACATGTTCTGGTCACGTCAGCTGAAGAACTTGGCGTTCTGAATAGACCCTTCATGGTATACTAGTTCTGGGGTTTGCGAAGCTGTGCAACCTTGAACTGTTCTCTTGTTCTCTATTCAGTTCTCTTTCAGTGCTTGTAAATTTAATTACAGAACACATTATTATAAAAACAAATATAGCAATTATGCCTTCAAAATTTAGTGACACCCTTAAAAGATGCATTAGTGATAATTCCTATAGAAGTTGGCTTTCAAGGTACAGTGTAACGCTGATGGAGATAAGTAATATAAAAAACTGCCCTAGTACTTCTTTTTTGTATTTACAGTATTAAATACAGTTCATGCTGCCATACAAAAACCAAAAGTGTGGGACCATGTTATAAGAGCATTACTGTAAAAGGGATTCTGGATCTCAGCAGTACTGATGTCTGCACTATTAAGCAAACACATGCTGGAGAAAGGTACCGTTGGCCTTGAAATAATCAGTTCTTTCAGTCTAAGATGATGTAATTGGTCTGTAGTGCAAAAAGTCTCTGCTTTTAACAGCTACTGTGTTTAACGTTTAATGCAAGTACTCTTCTTCGTTCCAGAAGGCAGGGCAGGGCATGGAATCCGCTCCACTGTCTCAGTGTAACACAGCCAGCGCAGTGTTAGGCTCTTAGTACAGTTTTCATTTAAAACCATATTATTTTGTCTGGAAGTAGTCATTCTTGCAGTCTTTTAATTATTTTCTTCTTATATTAAGTGTGCAGCTGCTTTTCCTGTACTGTTTTAGATGCTGCTTGTATTCTACTAGATTATTTCTTTTTACGAGCACTGAAATAGTTTTTCTTAGTGTACTGCCTTTAATGACTGCAGACCTCCAAGTGAACAAGGAGATGTAGGACCTTAGAACTGTACTTACACCTCTGCCTCTGTTTACACCAGTATATTGATAATTGGTTTTGGAAGTAGAACTAGTTTCCTTTTGTGTAAAGGCAGTTTCTGCAAGCGTAGATTACAGGAACTGTGGAGAAAATGCTTAGCACTTAAAAGAAAGTATTTTTCTGCTGTAGCCCATATGGGCATGTTAGCAGCTAGCCATAGTGACACACAGCAGTGTCTTGTTGCAGACAGAGGTTGTGGGTTGTGTGGGTATTCTGTGTTTATGTGTATGTGAGAATATTACTGGCTAATTCAGACACTGGACCAGCAAAAAAACCTGCTTCTGAATATTAACGCCTTTTTTTTCTTCTCCCCTTTCTGTTGTTCTAAAACTTAGAGGTGAGAAACGGAACCAGCTGGTAGTGGTACCTGCAGGTCCCTTGCCCTGTGATGGGGTTGTGGCACACCACCTCGGTTGTCAGCTTGTGCATCCTCATTTGATGGATTGGAAAGTTGATGTCTTTCCATTTAGAAAATGCTTAAGGTATCATAAGCTGGGGGGTTCAAATTTTATAGCAGACTTGCTGTATCTACTGAGTCACCACAGTTCCTGTAAATGTCCTAAGAGCACAACTAAACTGTTGCTGGATTAGCATTGCTTGTTTAGAGAAACAGTTTGTTAAAGTCAGCTTGAGTTAAAACAAATAGCTTGTCACAAGTTCTGTATCCTCTTCAATTCCTAAAGGTTATTTTGGAGTAAGTGATTTAGGACTAAGACTAGGGTTCTATGTGAATTGAAACAACAGGATGAGAAACTTGGTGAGTGGATTATTGGGGGGAGGCAAAAGACAAAACTGGTGCTGCATTAGTTAATAATAACTATCCTATTTGATGCTTAATATAGATAAACCAATTTTGCTTTTGTTCTGACTTGCAGGAATTTTTTCTCAAAAGTAACACATCTGTCTACAAAAACTTACCCACAAAACTATGCCACAAGTACAAGCTAAACTAGAAACAGGCATTTTTCTTCTAGAAGTGTTCTAGCTTCCTACCTCAATAGGCTAATGTCTCATGTAGGTAAATGTTTGGTTCTGGGATTTCTTTCTGCTTTTTTCCTAGGCCTGTGAAATACTAGACTAAACCTTGAGCTATGTAATCTTTTGTGGTGTGTACTTTAAGTTGTATTAGTAAATCTTTAGAAAGTTAGGTGGCTGTTTAAATAAGTTTACAATCTTTCATCTTATAAATATAAAAAATTTACCAAATGGTATCTCTTCATCACCACTGAATGTCTGAAATTCTTCCCCAGCATTTACCTCACATGGCTTTGCCCACTCAGTGGATTATCACTGTCTTGATTTGTAAAAGCACCAAGAATTTTTTTCTCACTGTATTTTAGAATTTACCTATATTGGAGTCACTTGTGACAACAAAGACTAACGACATGAATTTAAACTTAATCTGCCTTTTCCATGTTATAAATGGACATTTCCTAAATAAACTTTTCTGAAAAAGTACACTTAATTACCCAGTAATACATGGTAGTCTGAATCAACTGATTTTTATTACTCGAATACTGCATGGGCCAAAAAAGTTCAAAATGCATGCTGATGGACGGTAACTTTCTTGTTGCTGCTCTGTATTTTGCTCTGTGTCCTTGATTTAACTGTTCATGCAGTTCCCTTGTTGCATTCTCAGCCTCTGTGCTCTCTACATGAAGGTATTCTGCCTTCTATCAGTGGTGCAAGGAAGCTGTATCCATGACAGGGAACAACCTGTTCAAGTGTTATCCAAACTGATGTTCTCTTATTTTCTTTTTTTTTTTTAGTGTTGCAAAACAAAATAGTAACCCAAATGTGTTTATGTGTTTTGGAGTTGTGATGGGGCAGAGTTGCTACAGTCACATCATGGCTATTGGCAGGCTTCGAGAAATACCACCAAATATAAAAAATAAAAGATTTGCAAGTATGCATTGCAACTATGAAGATACTTTCTGAAAGCTCCAAGTTATTTTTCATGAGGCTCTATTGACTTGCTATGCTAATGAAGAGGAAACTAGCAAGTTTCTTAACTCTGTAGGGCTCCGTTTGCTGTATTGTTACCTTTTTCGCATTGCTGCAACCCAAAATGAAGCTTCCAAGATTCTAATATTAACAGAATAAAAACCTGACCTTAAAAAAAAAAAAAGTCTTGTTCTGCAGTTGCTGTTCGAGAAACACTTTGAAGTGTTTTTTTTATAATATTCTCATTAGATTTTCTAACTCTTAAGGATATGAGGAAAAACAGGAGTACACTGTTCCCCTTGAGTGAAGAGCACCCCTAGGGAGGATAGAAGTTGCAATATTACGTATTTTCACAAATGAGGGGATCTAGGACTACAAAGAATGAACCTAATTGCTGAATTGGGCATTCTAAGATAGTCCTTGATTTAAAATTCTTGTATTTTTTTTGTGAGATCTGTGTTTGATAATGTTGAGAAGCAGGGGATAAGTAAAATGGGAACAGCACAATAGAATTACCTCTGTCTGTCCCCCTTCTTCAGAAGCCTGAGACGTTAAGTCTTTAATAGTGAAGCAAAACGCCTTGAGGAGCCTTCATTGACATCTGTACTTCACTATCAGTGGAGCTGGTTTGTTTGGGTTATTTTTATCAGTGTAACTGGTTTGGGTTTTTTTAAGAGATTGAAAGCTATTCCACTGGACAGACATTTAAAATTAACCTTTGGAAAATAGAGCCATCAGCATGTTTTCAGAAGCTAATAAGCAATTAGTTAATCCCTAATAAAGGTCTTGTTACTGAATGTCTCCCAGAATTTGAGTGCTGCTGTTTGAGTCCACTTCTCCTGTTTCTGTGTTTCCAGTTGGAACTGGGCAAAGTCCGGAAACTGTCTTTAGGTGTGAACCTCAGGGGAAGACTCCCCACCCAAAATATGTCCTTGGCATGTAAAAATTGTTTATCCCAATGCTGCAAGCTTAAAGTCAAAACTCTTGCAGAGTCCTTGCCATCCGTAGCACAGCGTGGACTGTGTCATGCAAACACCCCTTTTGTTATGTCCTGCATAGGACCAGAAACTGGCCAGTGTCCTGGGAACTTCAATGGAGAATTTTAATAGACAAAAAAAAAGGGGATATGTGTTTTAAATTCCATAGACCAAATACTTGGTAGTTGTAAAGCAAGTAATAGTATTCAAGGCAATGGAAGAACAACTTTTTGGCTTTGAGAGTAACTGATTCCCAGTATTCCTAAGACTTTATTTGTTTGGTGAGAAGCAGAACTTCTGCAAAGGGAGTAAAGCTTCATGGACCAGGAATAACAGCTGTTTAATTATCTCTGCGGCTTTTTACCTCTTTGCTTATAGAGCTCTGTTTTGGATGGCAGCCAGCGTATGCTAGTTGGAAGGTGAGATAGCAGTTTTTATTACGTGAGTCAGCCCCAAGTGCTAAATGCCTGAATACACTAAGAAGTAAAACAGATGTGGGTTCTTTTTCTGGCTGTTCTCAATTCTGGCTTCTGTGTATAGAAGCTTTAATCCCATAAAAGTATTCAAATTAGTAGATTACGTGTGGATGTTAGCTCATAGCAAGGAGAATAACTGAAGGAGCACATAATGTTTAAAAATGTGCTGGTAGAATAGAATATCTTGAGTTGGAAGGGACCTGTAAGGATCATTGAGTCCAACTCCCAATGATGTTGAGATTCAGAAGTTTAGAATCTTATATTCCAGCAACTGAATATTGATAAGGCACTACTCAAATTTGGACTTGCATATTAAAGTATTTATGAAGATACAGCAGAGAGTTTTTTAAAAGTTACATTAATCTAAAGCTTTTCTGTCCTATGCCAACCTTCTGTTGTAGACAGACATCTAAGCTTCTCCTTTGATTAAAGATAAGCCATTGGCAACTGTGACATGCTTTTTTAAAAACTTCACTTAAATTTTAAATGGTATTTTCATCTGTAAACAGCTATTGGATACTAGAGAAAGGAATATTGTATACAATACTGAATGTTACTTTATGCAAGAGTACTAGTACAAAGTATTTGTGTATCAGGTGGGAGCACGGACAGTATGCAAACACTGTGGTGCATCAGCTGCTGCCATAACTAAGAAGCTGCTTTCAAGCTAGGGCACTAAACTGCTTGGCAGGAGGGGTTCGACAGGAAGGGGATTGAGAGGGATTTAAGAGCTTTTTTGCTTCTAATGGTCAGCGCTGTGGACTTCCATTGTTCGACTGAAACACCCTTTTCAGTACTTGTAATCAATACTGATTTGAAACTGTCATGCTTTTCCCGAGCATTAAACGTGCTGCATATTTTATGCAGCTCTGTGTTCTCAAAGGAGTATATGTGGGTTGCTATCTCTTAAAGGAGTGCATTGCAAAACTTTGTTCAAAGGGTGAAAAGCATTTAAGTTGAAAGGTTAAATTCAGTTACTGTTTACTTCCAGTGATGGCAGCAGTTTATCCTGCTACATCCCATCTCCCACAGACCCTGTGCGGCGGTGGTCATCCGTGCTTGCTGTCGGGTCTGCCAGCACACATGCTTGGCCGCAAGAAAGAATGTGTTAGAGCTGAATATTGGAGGGGAACAGGGAGCTTGCTGGAAAAGAGAAGCTGTTGGGCAGATGGGGGACGGGCGCAGAAGGAGGGGACATCAGTGAATGAAACTGGATTTGGTTTGAGGAGAGAAGCTGGAGCAAAGGAACATGGAGGGAGTTTAGTAGATTTAGGGAAAGGACTCTTTGTAAAGGGAGCAAGGGATACAGAGGAAAAAATCTGGGGCAAGGTGGTGTACCCATCCGTAAGCTGCAAGATATTTCCTTCTGGTTCCTGAGACAAACTAAACTGGGCTGCTCTCTTCACACACCTTGAGCCCTCCTGACTTCAGTTGCAAAAAAGGCCATAACAAAAAGGACTGTATCAATGCTGAGCACAAGACAACTCTGTGTCACCAGAACAGTTCATCTGTCTCATCCCCTGCCCACCTTCTTTCTGGGTGGGAGGCTGGGAGAGGATTTGGGAAGCGGGGCTCCAGTAGCTGCTCGGGATGCTGGCTTGCAGGAGGAGAGGCAGTTCAGCCCATCCCAGTGACGGGAAGGACACTGGTTCCATGGTGTAAAGGCAAGTGTGTTCATCACACTTTGGGATCTGCAGCTGCTCATAACTTTCTCAATGGTCTGTGTGGCCAGCTCAACTGGAAGTTGTTTGGTTCGTAGTGTAGCTTATGTTTCTTCACTATAATATACCTTTTCCTTGTTGGGGAGAGAGGAGAGCTGAGATAGGATGAACATAGGGCAGTTCTGTTGGAGGATCCTTCCTGGCATCATTTCATACTCTCAGGTTAGTATAGATACAGGATTACCAACACAGAGCTCAGCTCAGTCAAAGCCACAGATGAGTCCTGGTCTTTTCCTTTGTGGTGTAAAATGAGAGGGGCTGTTGACTTGACTTGCTTCCTTGATGGTCCTTAAAGGAAAGCAGTCAGCTAACCTAAATATTTGTTCTGAACGGGATGGACTTCCCTACCTATTAAGAGGAAAACGACTCTAAATACATAATCCTGTTTTTAGAGACTGGTATTGTTTTCTCAAAGTCTTACAGCTATGTAAAAAACTTCTGCATATGTCCTTAGAGGACCATAGCTACAGTAAAACACCACTATCCTTATTTATGTGCTAGAAAGCACTGTACCTAGTGGTCAGCAGTGAAAACAGTTTTAAAGCATTCCAGCATTTATTGCACAGATTATGTTTTTCTTAGGTATCACATTTCAGATTTTACAGGCTTTGTCAAGTGAGTTATTGTGTCATTTGTTCTGCCCACAGCTTGTATTGTGTTGATTGCTGGCCAGATGATCGCAGCTTTTACTGTGGACTAGCTCAGGGGAAGATCCTTACTGAAGGGCTTAAGAACGGCAATATTAGATTTCAGCCATCCTTTTCCATAGCGAATAGTTGAATTCCATTTTTGTTGGGAAGACTCAACTCTCATTCTGCCTGAGAAGTTGGTGTAGGAGCATAAAACCTACCTAAGAAGCAGGGGAAGCTGAAGTTTGTTTGAGATTGTATTTCAGATCTGGTCTAAGAGGGTAGGAGGGTGATTGTGATTGGCGGTGGTTTGTGGATGTTTTTGTTTGTTTGTAGGAAAAACCCGGGAGCTTCCCCCCTTAAAGCTTTATTTTTCAATTCTTTATAGTTCTCAGGGAAAGCAGTGTTTTTGAAATACAATTGCTGGGATCTTTGACTTTACAAATTACTTGTGTGACTTATTCTTCAGGTTACTATCGTACAGAAAGAGATAAAGGGACACAGTATGAGCTGTTTTATAAGAAGACGGATGGCATGGAATACAGGCATGTCACCTTGTTCCGACCTTTTGGACCCCTCATGAAAGTGAAGAGTGAAACAGTCGATATTTCTAGATCAATCATTAACATTATTGTCCCTCTTGCTGGAAGAACTGAGGCATTTGCACAATTTATGCAAAACTTTAGGTAGGTGCATGAGATTATATAGTGAGCTATATTGCTGACTTTCAGTATTTTGTTTCCTTTTCAAAATGAATTTCTGTTCTGGTGGATTTGCGACAGAAGTAATGATTCCAACATTGTGTGCAACTGCCTTGGGATGTTTGTGATTGAACTTATTATATGGAGAAAATACTCCTTCTAAAAGGATTGAAGAGATTCTCAAACTGCACAAAACCCCCTTTTAGACTGAATGCCAGGGCCACGGTGAACCTGGACGCAGGTGATCTTGAACATCGTTTTTGTATTTACATCAGCTTTTGAGCTCCAGTTTATAAAATAATGTGTTGGAATGAGACACACAGTATTGGAAGCTTCTGATTCAAATGGGAAAGATGGGGAAAGAAGAGATGAAAACCTCTTTTCTTTGTTTTCTTTAGAAGCTAGTTGAAGTCTGACCAGAATGCTTAGATCTGCTAATACTTTTAAATGCAATAGCTTTTAAGTGCCTGAAGCTTCTGTTGTGTTGCAAGTAATTATTAATACCAGCTTGTCTTTGTGCTTATAGGGATGTGTGCATTCATCAGGATAAGCGTATCCACCTCACAGTGGTATATTTTGGACAAGATGGGCTCTCAGAAGTAAAAAGCATCCTAGAATCTGTAGCTAGGTAAGTGTGTCGATCCAATGTCAGACAATACCAACAGTGGTGATTAGCATTTAAAATGGTTTATAAAAAGGATGAAACAATAAAAAGAATAATTTTATAGTCCATTACACGTTAATAGGAAAAGTAAGCTTTATTTACAGTATGCTATTTTTTGGTTGGCATTTTACAGCTTAAGTTGCAAGTCTCCTGAAGACTAGTAAAAATCCAGTTATAGGCCAAAAAAGACTAACAGCAGTGGCTTTGATGTTTCTATCTGACCGTCCAAAAAGCAACAGGGGTGAGCTTTGCAGTGAATATTCAGTCATGCTAACAGATTGATCAGAATTAGAGTTCTTTGGAACTGGGTTGTACATTTTGATGTACGTTTCGGTCTCTTTCACTGGAGAATCAATTTTACTTAACGACAAAGAAAAGAAATGTAGTCCAAGTAGGCTGGTGGGCTGCTAAGTCTGAGAAATTAAACTTTGCCCTCTGTCTCCTGGGTACTGGGGAACTAGGCCCATAATTACGCTCTGCTATAAAACAACTTTAAATACTGTTCTTCATGGCTGTCTCAGCAAATAAGGTTAAAGTAGTATGGATGTAAAATTCCCAAATGTTGATTTTTTTTTTTTTAATTATTATTTATTTTTTTATTTTATTTTATTTTTTCTCCATAAGGATGGGACAGGTAATAGCATCCCTAAGTGTAGCTAAGGTGCTCCTCCTCACCTGAGCTTGTCCCTGAACTGGGGCCCAGTTACCCTTGTTAGCCAGGAACGAGCTGGGCTCCTGAGCATCCCCCTCTCACAACGCAGGACAAGGCTCTGCTCGATGACATGTATGAGGAATGGGCTATTGTGTCGCCTGCTTAAAATCTGACAGCGAGTTGGCCTGGTGTGCACAGACATCTTCTAGGAAGGGGGAGTGCTTCTGCCTTCCTGCAGAGCCTCCCTGGCATCCAGCTTGCCCAGTGCCGGCCGCTTCTGTCTCTGCGGCCTCTCTGCCGCCTGCCTTGCTCCCTGTAAGACGTCCTCTTCTTCTTACAGCATTGAGTCAGATTTAGTGCTGCAAACTCGCTGGGCATTTATCTGGTTCTTTACCTTAGTGGTGCTCCTGTTGAGTGTCTTCACTCTGTTCCCTGCGAGTATTGCTCTCTGAAGTGTCTCCAAAGTAGACACTTAACTTTGCTGGAAGATGATATTCCTCGGGTATGTTTCCATTCTCCCTTTGCTCCTTCTTCCCTCTTTTGCAATGCGCATGTGCTACTGGTATGACACAGTGAGGAGAAGCCAACTGACTGGGTTGTGGTGGCGTCACCACACAGATGGTTCTTTGTCTCATGAGTTTGGTGGTGCCAGGACTCTGGCTTTCCAGTTGCCCTTCTCTCTGACGTAGTGAAGACAGAGATATTGCTCTGTTAGTCAGGACTTCTTCGTGGGGACAAATTTTGGATGGCATTGTAACTTCAGGGAACGCTTTAATTCACATCAGTTGCCAAAAGGAATTTTAATCTGTCTGAATAATTAAATGCAAAGTGAATTTATAAAGTAAGGCTGAAGTCCATCTTTTTACAGTGTCTAAACTCCGACACTTAAAATAGACACTAAATGGAACAGATTTTTTTTTTCTCATCCTGATGATATAACTGTGTTTTTTAAAATTTCTGGAATAAAATTACCATAAAATGCTGAAAAAGTATAAATGGTCCCTTCTGCCCCCCACACGGATTTATTTTGGGTTTGTCTCTGTTTTTCTTCTAGAGAAACTAACTTCCACAATTACACGCTCGTCTCTCTGAATGAGGAATTTAACCGAGGCCGGGGACTGGACATGGGCGCCAGAGCCTGGGAAAAGGGCGAGGTCCTGATGTTCTTCTGTGATGTTGATGTTTATTTCACAGCTGAGTTCCTCAACAGCTGTCGCTTAAATGCTGAGCCTGGTATGTTCATTTACAGTTGCTGTGACTGAGTCTTGTTATCTTATTCGGTTTGAACTGAGCTGTGTTGAGCCTATAGAAAACTAACTGACTATAGAAAACTAACTAACTAGAGCTTATTCAATACCACACACATAGGAAAATGAAAAATACTTTGTGCACAGAAGACTAGTTTATAGAAATAACTTTTGCCTTAGTGTATCTTGTTTTAAGAACACAGTGTCTTTTTTGTACAATAAGTACAATTTTAACATTTTCTTAAGATATCTAAAAGAAAGCTGGACAGTTTAATTGCTTTAACGTGTAAATTTGTATAACAAAGCTCAATGTAGCACTTGCGGTGGAAGATGATTTTGGTTGTACTGAAATCTCTAGCAGGTTTGGTTTATGTCTTCTCGCACGTGTATGGCCAAGACTTACCACATAGGAATGGTTTTCAGTAGAGCTACACGATGTGCTCTACAGAGCACAGAGACTGAGCTCATGTTCCACATTTACATCCCAAGATCTGAAATTTTCTGACTATCTTCCTCAAGTTTGTATGAAGCTTGCTCGCTCTACAAGCTTCTGCCAAGAAGGATAAAGCTTCCTTGAGTTAACAAGCATGCGAGTTAAGACCTTCTCCTGGTGAACACTTGTTTGGGTTCTTTTTTTAATGCTTACTCTTAGTCCAGATTTGTTGCAGCCAGAAACCATTTTCTCCAAATGTCTTTTTGGAATGAATAGGTATTCTTTCTTCACACAGTAAACAGACAAGAAAGCCTGCTGTAAGCCAGATAGTTGGATTCTATTTCTTGCTTTTTCTTTCATTTCTGTCTGTCTCTGCACTTCATGAAACGAGTTGTATAAATAATTGGAAAAACTTGGGAGAGGAGCACCTTTGTGAGCTTTCACAAGGAAGGGAGTTCGAGAGACTGCTTGACAATTCATGCTGACAGTTTGTCACCTTTGCTTCAAGTGAGATCTGGAAATGCTTCTCACACGTTCAGAGTTCATGCCCAAATCAGGGTACTGAGTATTCTCATCAATACCTTTGCGCCACTGGCAGTACAAGAGATTGTCTAAAAAAATATTTATCTGGCTTCTGTAATAGGCATAGAACTGATGTCACAGCATAATCGGGATACTCATGATGCTCAATGCCCTTGCAGGACATCTGGATGTACACACTTTTAAATGCTTATGGAAAGAGGCAAGCTCATAAAACTCAAGCTATGCAAGGTGTTACTTGGACTTGGTTATTTTTTAGCTTTAGTGCATACCATTATTGAAGGGATTTTTCACTGTCATCTAATGTGATACTGATATATATACACATATAAAAAATATGTGTAATATTTTATATGTATATAAGTATGTATAACTACATATAAATGTATACCTATAGAATATATATAAATCTGTGTACTTTTTTTTTTAAACCTGTGGGCTCTGCCCCACTAGATGTCATGGGCTACCTAAATGGGAAATCCTAGCAGTTACAACTTATATTTATTTGTTTTCACAAGATGGCTAATAGCTAATATTTTACATAAAGAGAATATTTATAGTTTCACAGAATCACAGAATGGTCAGGGTTCGAAGGGACCTCTGGAGATGATCTGGAGATCAACCCCCCTGCCAGAGCAGGGTCACCAAGAGCAGGTTGCACAGGACGGCGCCCAGGCGGGTTTGGAACGTCTCCAGAGTGGGAGACTCCACACCCTCTCTGGGCAGCCTGTGCCAGTGCTCTGCCACCCTCAAAGGAAAGAAGTTCCTCCTCATGTTAAGATGGAACTTCCTATGTTCAAGTTTGTGTCTGTTACCTCTCCTCCTATGTCTGGGCACCACTGAAAAAAGACTGCTCCCATCCCCCTGGCACCCTCCCTTTAGGTATTTATAGGCATTGATAAGATCTCCCCTCAGTCCTCTCTTCTCCAGACTAAAAAGACCCAAGTCGCTCAGCCTTTCCTCTTGCCTTCAGAAAGTATGCCCACAGTGAGTAACAATTACCTTTTCACTTCCAGGGAAAAAGGTTTTTTATCCTGTGGTATTCAGCCTTTATAATCCTGCTATTGTCTATGCCAACCAAGACATACCACCCCCTGTGGAGCAACAATTGGTAAGCAGCGTGATTTATTCTGGGTAGAATTAGTTGTGCTTTGTATTAAAACAAAATTAAGTGTAACTTATAGTCTGTTTGGGATATCTTATGACCTTTGGCAGTTCGTATCTAAAAACTTTTCTCCATTATGGGCAAAGCACTTGGAAGAAAACAGTACAAACCTCATTCTTAGATAAACTTGGAGTTCTACCAAGATTGAAAACAAAATGCTATTAATCAAATGGGGTTGGTGGTTCTGATTGATTGTTTAAGTCTGGCTTGAGAAGACAGTATTTTAGGAGGATAGTGGCATAACATGGCAGCAACTTTTGTGTTACGTTCCAACAAGCAAAGAAGTGGTGAAAGAAAAAAAAAAAACAACAAAAAACAACAAAACCAACCAAAAACCAAACCTATGAACGGTGCTTGATAAGCTTCCCTCAGGATCAACTCTTTGCTAACTACCAAATGGTGGTTGCAGGAAGTGTGCCATGGAACTCGAGGTGGGCTGAGATGTTCCCTCAGTTGCTTTTCCGTGGTGTGGACAGCTGTGCTTTGTGCACACTGTTTCTTTACCTTGGCCATTCAACATCTGCCTGAACCATTGGCTGTTACACAGCTAGTTTCATCTTGCTTTTGGAATGAGATGCTGCTTGTAGGGAAGCTTGTAGTAAAAATAATAAACAAATAAACCCTGCAAACATTCAAGAGAATAGGTTTAAGGATAATTTGGGGCTCAGCAGAAAGAAGGAAGTTATGTATTTCTGGGTTTTTGCCTGAAGATGGAATGGCCGTGGTTCATGTCCAGCCTGACTCGAGAGACTGCATAAATGAGATTGGGGTTTGGGGCTGGGACTTCTGAGGTAGACAGGTTTGGAGGAGAGAAAGGAGAGTGCAACACAGCCTTACTAAAAGAATAACGTAATAACCCTCATCCCTTAAAGCTGTTCGCAAGGATTCTGCTGAAAGTAGGAGGGAAGCGTTTGCCTATGGCCTCAGGTGGTGGCAGCTGAGAGAGGAGCGAGCTCCTGCTTCACAGCTCTGCGGTTTACTTTTTTGCATTCAACAACTTTTATGGTTGCTGACTTCAATCACAAAAGTTACTTTTCTTGTCGTATCAGAACAAGAAGAGGCAAATGTGGCCTTAGAAACCAGGTAGGAATTGGAGTATCAGGAACAGATGATTTGGCAATAGACTACTAAAAACTCGATGCTTGGTCTGAGCAGATATATAGAAAAGAGGTGGCATGGCAGAAGGTAAATGTGGAAACTGCAATGAGAGTGAGTGTTTGGAATTGGATGGCAAAGGGTGAAGCGAACAGCAGGTAATTAGGAAGCCCACATCTGTGCATGACACAAATACTGTAAGTGATATGTGCTGTATCCTGCACTGAGCAAAGGATTGGAAGAGCTTGGCTTTCTGCAAAACCAAGTGCAATGTACCTCTCAATGTATTTTACATTTCAGAATGATACTGTCTTAAAATTGCAGGTACACAAGAAGGATTCTGGTTTCTGGCGGGATTTTGGCTTTGGGATGACTTGTCAATATCGAACAGACTTTCTGACTGTTGGTAAGACAAAACTGTAAAAAAGTATTTTTGTGTGTGTTTAAAAATTAATTCTCTGTTCTTATCTAACAACAGGAGAGGAGTGCATTTCTTTCTTTTTTTTGTTTTCCCAAGCCCAGCAGTCAGACTCGCTCGACAAGTTTGACCAGTTGGATAAATTAGTTTTTCTAGATTTTGATGTCCCATCTGATGAGTGTTTGTTAAAAGTCACAATATTTTTAGTAGCAACATTTCACTGTAGAACTTCTAAAAATCTTTCATTTTCTGTACATTGTGACTGAAGCAAATTTAATCAAATTTAAGAAACACGTCCCTCAGGTAAACCCCTAACATAAACAAGAAGCATTCGAATTCTTTCTTTTATATAAACTTGAGTAGTTGAATAGTTTTTGGAGGCTTTATAAATGCGCTTGGGCACCCCCCTGTGGCATGCTGTTAAAACTGAGAACAGCTTGATGTGCCTCAATTTGAAGACCGCCTTGAATAGTCTGTCAGAAGGTGTAACGATGTAGCCCTATGTGCTGTATAATGGCTTGAATGTAGGCT
The DNA here is from genome assembly GCF_000708025.1 of Charadrius vociferus. NCBI lineage: Eukaryota > Metazoa > Chordata > Aves > Charadriiformes > Charadriidae > Charadrius > Charadrius vociferus. Next base: position 1,745,476 of record NW_009648330.1, read on the forward strand.
ATCTCCAATAGCAGTCACACTGCCATGTGTATGGTATATGCTAAATGAAGACTTCATAATTCTAGAGTTCTGAAATTGTGCGTGAGTCTGGGTCAATTTTTACTACGGTCCTGGAAAGGCAAGAGAACGTAAAATGGTGGAACGGGTTCTTTTCCTTAATCCAGCTTTTTGAGTTTTGACCTATGGAGTAATTGCTGGCATTTTTAGGGAGGGCTTTTCACATGGGGCATGACTGCTTCATTTCCCAGCTGCGAAAATCCATTATGATTGCTAAAAATAACTCAAAAGCATAGCCAGTGAGGTTTGCCTACAGTTTTCTGCAGCTGGCACATGGGATGTCATGCATAATGCGATTCAGAGACGCTGTTCTAAGAGACTCTCTGAAGCCAGCAGCGCATGATCTGTGTCCTGGGCAGCTTCCACCGTGAAGGATGTGCTGTGCTTGAAGCTCCTCTCCCGCGATTTGGCATGCTTTGGCATGGAGAACTTTAAGTCAATTGCTCTGGAATTTCTGGTATGTTGTACCAGATTTGGTAATACGTTACAGAAGGAGCATTGCTCTTTTTGCCTTGCATCTAGCCTGTGTGCCAAAATAATGTTTTCCGCTATTGTTTTTATAGGGGGTTTTGACTTGGAAGTAAAAGGCTGGGGCGGTGAGGACGTTCACCTCTACAGAAAGTACTTGCACGGTGACCTTATTGTGATCAGGACACCCGTCCCTGGTCTCTTTCACCTCTGGCACGAGAAACATTGTGCAGACGAACTCACTCCAGAGCAGTATCGCATGTGTATCCAGTCCAAAGCCATGAACGAGGCCTCTCACTCGCACCTTGGGATGCTGGTCTTCAGGGAGGAGATCGAGACGCACCTCCGTAAGCAGGCTTACAGGACTAACAGCGAAGCAGTGGGTTAAATGTCACCCCCGTGACATTTGATGACTTCAAATTCACAATGAACCAGCATCATTTTACAGCCTTAATTCAGCTTAAAAATGCAGTGCCTCTCTTTTTCAGTGAAGAAGAGTTTAGGGGGTTTTTGGTTCTTGTATTTGTTTTCTGAGTAATTCTTTGACTAATATGCTATTATCTACATATCTTGCAAGTTTAAGCACCTCAAACAAATTGGAAAGCGTCTGTAGTTCGAGGAAAGTGTCTTCAGTCTCAACTGGAAAAATCAGTGGAATGTACAACTCAACACTTTTCCACATGGTACATTTCAATTCTTATATTTGCATTATTTTGAGAATTAAATTAAATACTCTTTTGTGTTGTCTTGAGTATTTTCAGTCTGTATGGCTCGCTGCACTGTGACTTTAGAAGGATATTTATACTTGCACTCCATTGTAGAAGCAAGAGAAAGGTCTGAAAAAGAATCTCACTGTGGAAGGCATATGGGACGTGCTGACTGGTACGCCAACTGTTCAGGTTGCTGATTTCACAGCACGGGCTTGGTGCTGCATTTGCTGTATTTAACACATTCACATGGTTGAATATAGAATAATTCATGGGGGGGGATTAAAATCTTTTAAAGTTTTAGAGCATATAATGTAATTTCACACTGCAAACAAGACACCACCTTCTTATCTCAGTGATGTATCAGACGAGCTGGGAACGTTCCAGTTGGGTATTTCTGGGTCTGGTCTTTTCCCACAGTAGATGCCACATCACAGAATCTCATCTATAAATGGAGCTATGCTATTAACCTCATTTGTTTAAAGATTTTTGGCCCCACTCCTCCTTATTCAAAGGCCCTGCCTGTACATCTCGTCTGTTAAGTTGAGGAACCATCTTTTCATTCCCATATAAATTTATTAGAGGCCCGTTTGCTGCCAATATTGTCCTTTTGCTTTCTTTTTCTTTCTGGCATTTTCCTGACTTGTTTTCGGAAGGCAGTCATATACTCTTAGCTGTTTCAGTGACTGAAAAAGCAAGTGCTATTCCAGTCTGTCTTCATACAATGCTCTCCATTCCACTGATAATCCTAGTAGCCTTATTCTTCACTTTTTCAGTTTGAGGGGGTCTTAGTTTGGGGGTTTTTTTTGTTTTTTCCTCATTTTTTTTTTTGTTTTTTTTTTGAGCATGCATAAGCCGAATTATGCGATGGTCTCATTAGTGCCTTGTACAATGGCACTACTACTTCGCTACTTCCCTTTTGGGTATTTTGGGATGCATAAACAGTTTAAATGCAGGCAGGTCATTTTTCTCCATGTTGTCTTATATGCTACCATATGGCATGCCTCATTTTTAATACATTTGTTTATAGAATGAATGCTGAGAATGCTAATGCAGTGGTTAAACCATTTGCATGGTCTCCACTGAATTTAGAAATTAGTTGAAAACCCTTCTCAAACCAGGTAATTACAATCTGTTTATGAATTCAGTTTGCTTCAAGAATTCTGAAGGCAACTAAAGATTTAAATGGTTGATTTCTGAATAGCAGGTATGTTGTGCAAATAGTTCTGGGCACTGATCCTTTTTATATGTACATAAAATTTGCCTTTATGTAACTTATTGTGGAGAACGGTGTACTGTATTGTACTTAGAGTGAAGAGAATGCATTGCAAGACTTCTTGCAATTGATATTCTCAATATAATAAATGGAATTTCTGCATTTTAGAAATTGTTTTAAGCTGTCTCTTTGAAATAAGTTTTCACAATAATATTTTACGAGGCAGATGACATGCTGGATTCAACTACTAGTATTTGCAGTGCGTAGTTCATTTTTGCATCTCAGGTGAGTATCTATCCAGACCAGATAGGAAAGCACAGTTAGTTCCCCAGACAACTTAAACCAGATGTTGTCTTACTTTAAGATATCCTGGTGGTTTGTAACAAAAATGAGAAGGTAGCAGTGAGGAACAGATTAAATGCGTAAGCATGATGATTTGGGGTAAAGATGTGTGGGACCTTCTACTGAGACTCCAGCCCTTAAAACTGCAGCTGCTACTGCTGTCCTGGTGCTGCTGCACAAGAACAAGCATCAAAAACACCCCTCTCTGCCACCACTGCTGCTTGGCACACACATGAACGGGTACAGAGGTAGTGCAGAGGCATTGCTGCAGCTCAGCTCTGAGCGCTCGGCTACTACCCCAGAAGGATCCGGTTGTCCTAGTTTCCATGTTTTGGAAACACGGCAGACTGTTGGTGCTGATAGCCAGATCTCTTACCTTCCGCTGTTTTCCACTGCGTGACTGTGCTTATCAGCAGTGGTGAGGAAGGAGAACAGTGTCAACTGTCCGCATCTGTGCGATCAAAAACCATCTACAGTGTCAATGCTGGAAGGCAATCAAGGCTGGAGTGGAATGCAGTCCACAGGAACCACTTCTGAAAACTTTTTTTCCATTCATCATCCCCAAATGTGGGAATGTATGTGTTGGAGTTAAAAGAAAGTCAGAACTGTTAGAAATCATGAATGTCACGGTTGGGTATTGACACGAACAGTCCGAATGACTGATTATTTGAGGACTCCTGAACGTTCAGGGGCCGTTGCAAGCTTGGTCTTTCTCTTGTCTTAGTTGAGCTCCCTGCAGTAACTGGCTGCGTAAGAACACATTGCTGTGGCACACATCAGCTGGCCATCATCCAGCTCCACATCAGTAGGAGCACAGGCAGCCATCACCTACTGTGTTCGTTACAAAAGCCAGAGCTACTGGTACAGGTTGTGCACCGTGTTAAGTTGATGCAAGGTACTCGCAGCCCAATGGTAGTACCAAGAACAAGAATAATTTTAAGCATGGAATCTCTTTGGATGCATTTTGCTGCTGTGTGGTACGGGATTCAGTACACACGCCTCACTGTGTACATCTGTGGGGAAGACGGTTTTACTGCTCACAATCAATCTGTCAAATGTTTACAGCAGGAAAATAGTCAGCTCTAACAGAGTAGTCACCTCGTACAGGTTGTGGGGTAGCTTATTAGCAACTTTGACATGGGAAATAAAATCAGTTACTTAAATTAAAAGCTCTTATTCAGGATTTAAAATTTGCACTTCCAGGGAATTATTACTAATCATGTACAGTTCCTGTTCCCTAATGACTTACCCTTTTACCTACTCATTTGTCTGTAAATTATTATATAATCAGATTAAAAATTATAAATAACTACCTTAAACTTACAGCTTTTAATTAAATCTTAAAATAGGGTTTTTTTAGTTATAATTCTCAAGTATTTTAACTTTTGGGCTATGCTACAGGCTTTGGCTAGTTGAAAAAAGATATCCAGAATTCTCACTTTGGATAATGATTGTCCCTCAATGACTTATAGAATCATAGAATCGCTAAGGTTGGAAGGGATCTTTAAGATCATCAAGTCCAACCATCAGCCTACCCTGACAAAACCACCTCTAAGCCGTCTCCCTAAGCATCACATCTACCCTTTTTTTAAATACCTCCAGGGATGGCGAATCCACCACCTCCCTGGGCAGCCTATTCCAATGTCTAATAACCCTTTTAGTGAAAAAATGTTTCCTAATATCCAATCTAACCCTCCCCTGACATAACTTGAATCCATTTCCTCTCATCCTATCACTTTTCACCAGGGAGAAGAGGTCAGCCCCCACCTCTCTACAACCTCCTTTCAGGTAGTTGTAGAGGGTGATAAGGTCTCCCCTCAGCCTCCTCTTCTCCAGGCTAAACAACCCCAGCTCCCTCAGTCGTTCCTCACAAGGCTCGTCCTCCAGACCCCTCACCAGCCTTGTAGCCCTTCTCTGGACACGCTCCAACACCTCAATGTCCTTGTAGTGAGGGGCCCAAAACTGAACACTACTCGAGGTTGGGCCTCACCAGTGCCGAGTACAGGGACTTAATAGGTATCTTTTCAAAATAAAATGCAATGTTCTCCTGTAAGCAAGGCCCTCACTGAACAGAGTTGATGTGAATGATTAATATTTCAAGGATGGATTATTTTATGTATTTTAACAGGGATTCCCCAGAAGAGGACAGGATGTTTTATATATCCTTCATAATCCTAAAATAGATAGAGAAAAGGTTGAGACATATGAATTGCGGAGAGAATGATTCTGTTCAGTGTTAATCAGATTTATACAAATATATCATAAGCTCACTGCGTGGTGACTGCTATCCTGGTCCTGTTCTGCTTTTCATCATTCTTTGGGAGTTTTTCTGGGGAAAAAGTCCTCTGGAACTGTTTCGTTTTTTCTTGCTCCTCTGCCGTAGCCTTAGAGAAAGGCATTTCAGGACTCAAATTTTGCAGTTATTATTAGTGACTTCTGCATTACCCCAAGCTAACTGATCAAGTGTCTTCTCTTCTATGTGGCTATGGATGACAGTGATGCTTTAATTATGTTCCTGAGCAGTTAACAGAAAGCTAAGTCACTGCCCAGCACAGGTCAGAAAAATGTATGAAGTTGGAGAGCAGTTTGTTTCGCCCTTAGCATACCTAAAAGAAATTACATGTGCTGTATAAACATATTATATCCTGAAAACTTGCATGGGTCTTTTCTTCACAGAATCATCTAATGTTTTTTGTTGAAAGGGACCTTAAAGATCATGTAGTTCCACCCCCCCCACCGTGGGCAGGGACACCTCTCTCAGCCTGTCCTCACAGGAGAGGTGCTCCAGCCCTCTGATCATTTTTGTGTCCCTCCTCTGGACCCGCTCCAACAGGTCCAGGTCCTTCTTATGTTGGGGGCTCCAGAGCTGGACGCAGTGCTCCATGTGGGGTCTCACCAGAGTGCAGTAGAGGGGCAGAATCCCCTCCTCGCCCTGCTGCCACGCTTCTCCTTATGCAGCACGGGATGCGGTTGGCTTTCTGGGCTGCGAGCGCACTTCGCAGGCTCGTGTTGAGCTTCTAAACCCCAAGGGTGTCTCTATCCACAGAACAAGTTCAGCAGCTTAATTATTAATGCTTCAGTGTTGTCGCTGAGCTCATGTTATTGCCGGTCACCTCTGCCTGATCTGGTGCAAAAGCAAAACCCATCAGCTCGAAGGGCCGAGTCCCTTTGGTTGAAACCAGAGGCAACTTCTGGAGACAGGCAGAGCAGTGAGGTGTTGGTCAGTGCTCTCGGGTCATCGTCAGCTGTCGCAGCTCCGACCTGTGCAGTTCCAGGGGGTCAGAATCAGCTGTCTGCCATGTGGGACCCACCGCCGGCCCAGCAGAAGAGACCTGCTGGTGCCTTTCCTGAGGCAGGCTCTGCCGGGAGAGGGAGAATAAACCCCACACTGTTGGGCTTGGGCTGCCTGCTGCTGGGGCGTTGCAAAGATAAATGACAATATTGTGCTTTGGAGTCTGAATCCACCATCTGCCCTGGGCGGGCGCTCAGGTTAGGGTGGGGGGTGTCAGGCCCTGCTGTGTTTTGACAGATGCTGTTTGTATAACGCACCGTTTCCCTTTTTTAAGCCGTGGTGCAGGTGTAAAAAGCCAGCTGTGTTTTCCTTGGAGGAGTCGCTGCGTCTCAGCGTTAGAGTAGTAAATATAGTAACATTCATTTAAACAGGAACATGCTCCACTGAATTGAAAAGTGATTTTTAATTTATTTTTAGCTGCTGTATGCTATAGACATCAATCGTAACCTTTTCCAAGGGACTTGCAATCTGTGGAGGGAAGGGGAAGTGTTCCTCGTTAAGGGAAGTCAAAATGAGATTAACTCAGGGCACGCTTTTATGTTAGACCCTTCACAGGAATGAATTCAGGTTGTGCTTTTGAATTCACAATCTTTAATTTGTTCAAAAATGTGTCATTTGATGGGACTGGTAGATACTGTTTTGGAGAATCAGAAAATACAGATGAAAAAGTGGAAAAAATACAGGGAAATACTTAGTTCTGGGTCCACTGCATCCAGAAGAAAATACTTAGTTGCTTTTTTTTTTTTTTAAATTCATAAAAGCCCGGGACCCTTTGGACTTTGAGATACACACACCTGTGAAACACTTACTAAAACTTCTTTGTAAACTGGTCAGATTGTGCTGGTTGTTCAACACCTCCCAGTATTTAGGACTGGAGAATCACGTAAGGAGGGCAAGAGGAGTGATGGGTAAGCCCTAAAGGCTCGTATCTGAATGCAGACAGAGATTTAAATTGCAGGTTTTAGTGCATACCATAATATAAACTTTAGAATAAAATTAAACCACTTTTTGCTTTTTCAGATTGGTGAATGAAAGGGAAAGAACTTCAAATAGCCCTTAGAATGAGAATTCAGCATGAATGCAGTAACTGGTTGACTCCTGCACCAGTGTAAAGAGAAAGCTTTCTGTGTAGCCAAGGTGGTTTTGGCCTTTATTTGGCTGAGGTGCCCTTGCTGTGCATACGACCCCCAACTGCATCTTAAAGAGATTAGTCCCCCAAATTTTATTCGGCTGTGAAGTAAGACAGGGAACATGGGGATATGGCATCCCACGGTGCTCATCTCCTCCTCCTCCTCCTCAGGCCTGACTGCTGGCATACCAAAGCGCTCCAACGCTGTCTTCCCTGCAAAAGCTTTGCAGCAAAGGAGACTTTTTTACACTTCTGTGGTTGCACTGGCTCTGCTGACCTCTGCTTTTATTGATATAGCATCAATTTTTTTTAATGCATCAGAGTGAGAAGCGCATTTGGTGCGGAATGGCTGTGGCAGCTGTGCAGGACACATCTGGGAGCAGAGGTGCAGGTTCCACCCGACAGATGCAGCTCCCCTGGGCTGCCCTGCTCTGCAGGATCCAGGCTTCCACCTGTTCTGAATTTTAGCATCATGATTGCCGTCAGCCTCAGGTGAATTTGTATCAGCTGGAACACGGGCACCACGGCTCCTCCAGGACCCTGTGGGGCAGTTGGGAGTTGATTTGGGGCTCACCTGGACCCGCCGGGAGGGGCTGCCCCTGCCACAGCTGTTGCATTTGCAGTAATGATGGCACCTGTGTGCTTAATTAGGGCCGTGTGGAATAATTGGCTCCTCTCATTCAGCACTTGAAGCCAGCAGAAGAAGGTTCTTCTACTTCTTTCCCCACCAACATGGTCTCTCTCCTTCTGGGTTAGAACAAGGTAAATGTTTTACTGATTTTTCTGGCGTATGTTACTCTGAAATTACACCAAAAGGGAATGGCTTCCATCATTTTTTACCAGGAGAGCTTGTGTGCTTCTGTAAAAGATGTATTGTGCTGTGTTTGGAGACTAGCTGGGGTCTGTATGGCAGCACCGTGTGGCAAAAGTACTTCTGAGCTGAGAGTGGAATGTTAAATAAATCCCATTTACATTTAAGTCTACACATTTGCTTAAAGTTGTATTAAAACACAGCCCTGTTTCGGTTAGCTTAGTGTTGCTCTGGGATAGGTGAAACAAGTCCCTCTAAACTTAAAATAAAGTGCTTAGATAAGAGTTTGTGGTGCCTTCATGGCTTTATTTGAACTGCTGGAAGTTGTATGTGGTGTGGTGAGTTTTTCAAAAGGAGCGTTCTTAACCCCGGCAGCTCCAAGGTTGCCTGGTAGCTACAGGACTTGTGTCTTGCATGACTTGGGTCTCTTGACCCCCATCCTCTCATCTTTCACTGTGACTGCTGTACAACCCCTCTGCTGATGAGAGTTAACTTAGTTAAAGGCTTTATCGTTTTCTTCTGCAGGTAGAATGTTTTGCAGTCTACGTGAATTGCACATAAAAGAGGATGTTAAACTGTTCCTGCCGCTTGCAATGCCAGCGGCTTACCAAATTAATTTTGAGATGCTCTTGTGTTTATGATTGTGGTGGTGTCTGATCTTAAAAATTCCAGCAATGATTTTTTTTTTTTTTTTTTTTTGTCAGTTGCTTTATCATTTGCGTGTCTGTGGGGGGCACACATGCTCTTTCTGAGCACCGAACTGTTCTCAGCCTTCTGCTAAAAATGCCATTTTAAAAAAGAATATCTGGAGTAAAATAAAATCTAATATAGAGGCTATGAAACAGCCTTCACCGATACAGCGTATGACCTGTCTGGCTCCCGCTGAAGGGGGTGGCAAGCGTGCCCGGGCAGCGGAGTCATGGCTGTGAAACAAAGTGTGTCTGTGGGGTTCCTGCAAGAAGCAGGGGTGCACATTCGCGCTGTGCGACGGGTATGGAGGAGATGGGAGGCAAAGCCGTGTGGGGCTGTGGAACCAGGAGCTGAGGGGGCAGTGGTGGCTTTGGCACTGGGAGAGCCTGAGCTCTTGCTTGGGTTTCCTGCAGCCTCATGCAAGCTGGAGCGGCTTCTCTCCGGCTGTGTCACAAGCCATGGGGAAAATGATCATATTAATGGGGTAGTTTGAAGAAAAAAGACAAACCATTGAGATTGCCTGGTGCTGAGGTATGTTTTGGAGAGGAGCTTAGAGACAGATCAAAGCTCCGGCTGCTCTCGGTGTGGAAGTTGTATGTTCTCCTGGGCTGTGGAGTTACTGGGGAGCCACTGGCATGGATGGGGTTCTGGCCTGCAAATGTGGTCCGCGGAGAGCAGTTGTTGGGGGCTTTGTGTGTGTTTGCTTTTAAGATCTTGTCAAAGTGACAAAGTTTTGGCTGCTACGTTCTTGTCAAATTCTTCTTGGGGTACTTGGATACTGTGAAGGTTCTGAGAAGTAAAGTGAGATAAGAAGCATATAGGAAAAAAATTGGATTTGTTTGTATTTGTGGATTTATTCATTACTTGCTTGGATTTTATGTTTTTGAAGCATTTTAGGAGTGGTGGGGTGTTTTTTTCCAATTGAGATAAGTTCTTCAGCACTGAGCTCTAATGGCCACAGACATGAATAGTTCGGTGTTTCATTAAATTCTGCTAGTGCCATAAGTGTTAGACTCTAATCAAATACATCACTTACAGCTGTGCTTGCCGAGTCCCCAGTGCTCTGTCGCTGCAACTGACAATGCACTGTTTTAAGAGATGTTTAGGAAGGCAGAGTGGTGTTAGTAAGAGCTTCTTTGAATTGAATGTAAACAACTGGATGTTGTTTAAATATTTAAAAGGAAACTTTCGATGTCGACACTGATGGATAGCGAGATTCTATGAATTTAATACCACCCAGAATCAGAAGAGGTCCGAGTGCACTCCTGTGACAGCGATTAAAAAAGTGTTAAGTGCTTTTCTCTCTGTGTAATGAGATTCTGTTGGATCTTCTTGGACTTCTGCCTCCATATGGAATTACATTAAGGTATCTGTTTAATCTGAAGAAGCTAGATAAAATTAGAAATATTGGAAGCAAATTTCCACTAAATTTCAAGTGTCTTCTTTCCTGACCCAGGTGAGGCATGGATGTTTGAACCTGGCACTTTGGTTTGTGTTTGCTTTCCACTTACTTTCAACCTTATAAAATGGTCTCCATGCCTTGCCTTGAGGTGGGGGTGGTGACAGGAATCCTCTGCGTGGCAACAGTCCTGGGGTTTGGGATTTGTGTGTGTTTGGGGTTTTGGGGGAGTATGGTGCCTTGTGTGTTTTTTTTCTTCTGGTAGGTGCTACTAATAGTGTTTGGCAAAACCAGTATACAGTTGCTTGAAACTATTTCTTACAGAACTTCTTACATAGAATTGCTTTTTATTGTTATTAGCTGTTAGAAGCCTGTGTATCCTTAGTATCACAAGGTATGCATCCCAGTACATCAGAAACAGTATATTTATTGGCTTAGTATTTTTAAACTAATGTTGCATTTCCTGGTGGCTTGAATTTCTTTCTCATCGCATCTCTTAAGGAGGCAAAGCATCTACCTGAGACTGCATCAGCGCTCCCTGTGTGACATAAAACTTGACTGTTTTTTAATATTTTGTTTTGAAAATAAACTAATATCCCAAAGTTACTTTGCAGCAATCAACTGCATCTATTTCCAGTGCAAACACCAAATGTGGTGTCAAGAAGCCACAAAAATGCTGATGTTAGAAATTGCTTACAACGTTGGAAATACCAGAAACACTTAAATTCTTTGCTGTTATGAATGTTATAGAAATGGTTACACTTTAGACTGTACCTCCAAATTACTGCAGAAATACACCCCCAAACAGTGTTTCTCCCTCTTCCAAGGCCCACCTTGGGGCGCGGTGGAGGGAAGGCAAACCGCTGTGGTGTCAGGGAGCCTCTGTTGGAGGCCAAACGTCCCATGTGCCGAAACCTCAAAGCATGCCCAGTTGTCTCTGCCTTTCTGGGGAGAGTATGGAAGGAAGAATTTGAAAGCAACTATTGCTAACACTTGTGTGCTCACTGGTCTGGGAACTTCCTTGGGAATTAACAGTTTAGATAAAGTCTTTCTGCAATTTGAAATTTTTTTTTATTTTTTTTTTTAAATATCTCTACAGCCCTACTTAATGGCTGTAGAGAGCTGTAAGACAAAACTGTGCTTCCATATGCTGTTTGCAGGCTTTTCTGATGAGTTGGGAAGCTGTGGTTGCCCTGATAAAATTATATACGTTGCAGACCGAAGAGGGAAGATCTGTCAGCGTGTCCTCAGCAGAATTGCTGATTTCCCTCCAAAAGATGTGCTAATGTCAGTTGTCAGCTGAATTTTGCTATGTGAGTTATTTGCTGAAAGCAAGCCGTTTCTTGGGAGCCATTAACTTGATAAATCAAGTTGTTGCTAACATAACTAAAGATATCTTACTGGCATTGAGTTACTGCTTGTCCTACTGTGTCGTGCTCTAATGGCAGGAAAGTGCTTGGAAAGCAATTTTATTGTTTACTCTTATGCCTGTGTAAATAGCTAATTTAACCTAATGACTGGATGGGACATAATTGGAAGTGCAGTTTCAAGGATGTAATATGCATATTAATTATGAGTGTGAACTGGCCATCAGGAAGACTCTTGTCTGCTTGATCCTTTTAATGTTGGTAAATGGTAAACATCATTATCTTTTCTAATGAGCCATGATGACTGACAGTAGTACTGTTCTACTCTGGGAGTCTGTTGTAGATGTCTGGTTACCAAAACAATTTCCCCAGAGAGTTTTCAACACATTAAAAATCTCCAGAGCTCCTGCACTTGCAAGATCTAACATTTTTTAAGGCTTGTAGCACTGGGGCAGTGTGTTAGGAAACCTCTGTGCTCATTCTAGTCCCTGTGTGACCCTGAAGAAGTGGCTTTGCTTCTGTAAAGTAGGGCGTGAAAAAGGGTAGTGGTTGCAACCAAAGGTCCTGGAGCGTTGAAATGTCAACAGAATCTTGTTACAGGAAACCCTGCGGTGTGCTGCAGCCAGCAAACATTTCTGTGCTTTCCTGTTAAAAGGATAAGTATGTGGGGACAGAAAACCCGAAACTCAATTCTTAGGACACACACAATGTTTTTTACACAGTGGAACTGTTAATTGCTTTCATTGAGAGAAAGAGAATACTTTATAGCAGACAGACTGTATCAAATCCATAAAATACTGTTATGGAGAGGACATTAGAAATGGCAGCACACTGTTACCTTAGTGTTGCTTTTGCCTTTGTTGGAAGATGTTTAAACCTTCACCTTGTTCAGCCACATCAGTTTGCAAGTGAAAAATAAGCACGGGAAAAAGTTAAGCCTGGTTGAAGCAAGTTTTTTTTATTAATGCAAGCACATCCAGTCAAACACAGAATATCCTGCTTTATGGTACAGCTTTATATTTAGCATTTCAGCTCAGAATAGCAAAACACAGTATTTAAACTGAGGGAGGAAAAATAAAAAGGAACCAATGTGGATACTGCATTGATTTCAAGTATATACTAGGACTGATTGACCAGTGAAGTGCACATTCATGTGAAAGCTTTTTTATACATTTACAGAAAGTGTTCTAAAATTGCATTTCAAATATATATTTTTTCTTAAATTTTAAGCATCCCTTTTAAATTTCAATTACACAAACAAAGCTGATAGACAATCCCTCTTATAGTGTCCGACAATGTTACTAGCTAGAACATCTCTGAAAGTGCAAAACACTGTAATAATACAGTATAAATATTCTTACTCTAATCCAGGGCTGAAGGTTAGTACTTCAGCACAGGAAAAATAGCAGCAGATCATAAGAATTATCCCTTCCCCTTTTCTGGGCTGTTCTTATTGACAGTTAGTATTCTACTTCTTCCTTCTTCATGGCATAACTTTTTTTTTTTTTTTTTTTTTTCCCCCCTTCTTTGATGTCAATGCTATGAAAATAGCAAAATGTTGATTCACCTCCCTTGCTTACCCCAAATTACTCTTCTAACTTCAAGTATTTGTTAAGAGGGCAGTGGAACAGGGAGAGAGGGAAGGCTCTTTATTTTTTCACCATACTACAAGGCCAATACAGCAAGTAATTTCTACTAAGTGATTGCAGATGCTACATGAAACAGTGGCACTGCTCTTGGTTGTAGGCACTCAGCAAGAAGAGTCTACTGGACTGGAATAAACCAGGCTTTTGGTTCAGCAAGCATTGCCCCTTCTTCAACAGAAGGCAGAATAAGATAAAACCCATCTACTTAGAGAGCTGACCGTTTTTAAAGAAGCTTGTGCAGAGGTCCTCTGCAAGGCTCTGAGGGAGGCTGCAACCACTGTGAACTCTAGAGGGCCTTGTTTAAAAAAAAAATTAAAAAAAAAATCTAATAGTCTGGATCCTGTCATTATCTTTACAAATATCCAGCCCTCAAGCCTTAAGAGAACAATTACTGGAAAGGACAATAGATATTCTTAGGGAATAATTTGTTAATTAAACAAAATAGTTTTTAATCTGAGCCTACTTTTTGTTCTTTCTTAACTCGGAGATCAGGTAAGAAAGTAAGTCCTGAACTGGAAATAAATACCTTAAGTTAAGATTCTCAGGTGCTCATTTGGATAGCCAAATTAGGTGTAACCTCCAGGCTAAACGGAGAAATTAGAAATGGTAAGCACCAGTGGGTAACTTTGGTACTGGCCTGGGTTCAAGGGTTTGACCAATTTCTTATGGTGTTTTCCCTTAGATTTCAATGGGTTCTGGCCCAGACAGTTAATCATTGCTTGCAAAATACTAGAAAAAGCTTGTATCGTAAGTTGGTCTTTGCTTAAATTGTCTGCAAGTGCAGACTAGCATTTTCAAAGGGAACAAGGCAATTAAATGCCCTGTTGAGTGGTGATGAACTCTTCTAAGCTTCTTTGGAAACTTTAGCCTTAACTTCAAATTGGACATCTGAGTTTACTTCCCTCTCCCTAGCTCATGTCTAATTTTTATTTTCCAAAAAAGTGTTTTCAAAAAAAACATATTGAGCCTGTTTTGCAGAGATAATCTAGGTTCGACATCCTTCTCTAAAACAAAACAAAAAAATCCCTGATTTCTAAAAAGGAAAACACGAACTATTCTGACAGCCAGAATTTAAAGGATAGTTTCCAGAAGTAATAAACTTAGACATGTGTGCATCTTCACACATGCACGCGCACATACTCACACACAAACGCACGTCCCCCAGCAGTTACCCCATCTTATCTCTTTAAATCACGTAACAAAAATATGTTTGCTGCACCATCAATGTTACAGGCAGGTATACTCTACTTCGTGTGCCATATTCTCCATTTTATTTAAAAAGAAAATTGTAGCTGGTTTCGAGACATCCATATTTTTATTTTCTTTACTTCCAGTCCAGAGTAATAGAAGGTACACTAAACAATATCAGTACCTTGTAAGGCACTATTTTCTGATATAGGAGAGAAACACGCTTACTGCAGATGTCTAAGGCCTTGACTCTACAAAGTCCTACTAACACAGGTGAACGATATCGCTGATTTGAAGGAGACCCTTCACTTCACAAAGCTAGAGACACATTGAGTGTTCTGTAGAATACTGGTCCAATGGAGTATTTAACCTGAACACTGGCTTTAGTTGGGATGTGTGTTTTAATTTTTATTTATTTTGGTGGAAGTAATAAAAAATAAAAATTTGGATGCTGATAGAATAAGATCTCCCCAGGGATACCAACTCCCATGATACATTTCATCTCTGAGAACAGGGCCCTGCCCTTATATTTAAAATAAAAAACCAAAACCCTTCACTTAAGTGCCTTAAGGTTGACATGTGAAATATTTACCACATTTTATTTCATAAAAGTTACTGTATATACAAAACAGACCTCAGCCAGTGAGGTCTTTCTTAGCTCAGTCCAAGTCTTTCAGGTTGTAAAAACACGTTCATTCCATGTGCTTCAAAAGTCTGCAGATCAGATCCAAAAATCTCAGGCTCTATTAAGCAGAGTTGTCCTAGAAGAAGTAGAAAAAAAAAAACAAACAAAAAACCCCCAAATTATCTTTTCTATCACAACAAAAGGTTTTACAGGTGTGGTAAAGGTTGGTAACAAATCTATCTTGCATCATTAGCTGAAAGCCTTTCTTGAAGAAGTAGATTTCTCAACTGCTTTAAATTGGAATTCATCTCTGAATTCCAATGATGATGCTGACTAAATTACATGAAAACTTAATGTTTGTACTATTACTTCCAGCCTGTAAGATGCGCTCAGGCAAACAACGTATGTTCCTCTGTCATCCTAAACTATTGCTTGCTGAATAGCATTGGATTTAATACAAGGCACATTGCATGGGTGTCATAAATGAAAAGCTTATGTGGCCTTACTAAGAAACACTGGGATGACTGGGAAACAGTGTCTTGTCTAGGACAATACAGTTATAATGTAGCTCAACTGCAGCTCAGGACATACAGACTTGTTCATTCATTCTTTATCTGGTACAGATATGTCAAATCTAAATGTTTAACGTGATTTACAAAGGTCTAAATCTCTTTTTCTGCCTTGGCCTCAGCCTCAAAAAATCTCATCTAAATTAACATCATTGAGACTTCAACGCTTAAGAGCAGGCTGAAAATTAGAGTATTCATATAAAACTTCATCCTTTTGTAAGATTTTTAAGTGTGTAGGTATGATAAATGATAACACCTTCTTTGTATCTTTATGTATTTGTTACTCTGAGAAAAGCATTCCTAGCAGTTTTCAGATATGTAAGTTCTCTTACTGTATTTGATAGTTTAAACAAAGCATATTCTCCTTCATAGTCCTAGCAGTGATCTTGCAGCCTGAACTGATCTGGCTGATTTTGGCTGTACCAAAATCCAAGCCCTATTGAATTTTTTCAGATTTGAATTTTTGAATGGAAAACTATAAAAAAAAATATATTTGGGGCAAAATGGTCTTAAGCTAGGTACACAAATAGGAGGGAGGAAGCTGATGATGACATGCCTGTGTATGTCTGCAAAAAGACTAATGTTCTGAGAAAGCTTCATACCTGAGTGTTTTCCAGCTGTCTTTTTCCATGTGGTTTTCTGGACCTTCACTTTCAAAGGATGCAATGAACAGAGCTAGTAAATAAAGTAAGAACAATCAGATACCTGGGTTTGTTAACTTTTTTAAAAAAAAAAAAAAAAAAAAGGTAGAAGTTACAACATAGCAGGTTTAACTTAGCAGGCCTCATAATGAAGTTTCTTCTCGTCAGGAGCTGATACGGAAGGAATAATACATATTTATCAAATGTTTTTTTGCATGTTCATTTTTTTTATCTGCATATTCTGTCTGCATTTCAACAAATAGGAAGACTCACTATAATGTTCAAGAAAGGATTTTACCTTCTTCGCTATAAATGGGTGCTGTGAGTAGATAGCTCTGGATCTTCTTGTCTTTTTCAAAGGGGCACTCAACCTGCTTCCATGTCAGGAAATCGTGAATCTGTCTTGAAATTTCCCAGAATTTCTGCATGAGGTAATTAAAAGAACATTATTAAAATCTTGTTTGTTTCTTTCAAATATTATTTCTTTTGTTTCAATTTCAGAGCCTCTTAGTCTTGTTCTTATTCATGCTGCTTCTTTTATTATCCCTTATTCAGCTTCCTCCTTGTTATACTTTCTTCTTACTGTTCCCTTCATCTCCCCCTTTTGCTCCTCATTCCACATCTGTTGTTAGCCTCTCAGGTTTAGAATAGCATATCCCTGTTAACCGCCTGTTCTTCTGCGTTCAATTCTTTTCATTGTCAACCTTTTCTTCATATATAATGAAGTGCTATGTTTTCTGTGTCTTATCTCTAAATTAGCCTGCGCGTGGAACTGGTCAGTAAATGGTTTCTATTTCCTTAGTTTACTTTTTACATTTCCAACCTTCAACTTAAATGAAATGTGACATATGAGATTTCTTCATAAAGCGCTCTTTAAAATTTAAGAGATAATCAAAATAACATCTAGAAACTATAGATATCCTTTCCTTCCTAAGATCTTAAGAAATGCATAATTACTTAGGGTTTGTCTTATATATTCTGTGTGTTCCCCTCCCCCTACCTGGCCTTAATAGTAGCAAAAAACCCATTCAAAAGTGCTTTTGCAGGCTGTGGTCTTCTGGACACGTACGTTTATTAGTCAGGGAGAGAGAATTCTGCATAAACTCCTTTGAAGACCTGCTAAATACTATTTGCTGGTTGTGTGTAGTGTTTATAGCTAGCTAACCCGATGAGCCAAAATAGCTAATGCTCATGATTTAGCGTGAAGTTACCTATTGCAATTTGATCAGTTATGACAGCCTGCTGCCACAGAAAAGCCTACTTTCCATTCTTTACTGCCTTCCGCTTCCTCCAGTCCCTTTTGAACATAAGGCAGGCACAGGGCTGAGAAGCAGCAAATTTTTGTCTGCCATCATACGTGGTACACTAAAATCCGTACACTTCTTGATTTCAAGTTCTTTAGTTTAGATGTTGCATGAGTACAAAGTTCCTTGATTGCATTTCCCTTTTCAATTAGCTAATATTAGTCTATTTCTGTACTACTTAACTAAGTTTAATGCTGGGGGGTTTGGCTTCTGAAATTCTTATATTCTTCTCAATCTTTTCGTGCATCAGTTCTGGTAACAAATTAATGTTATCCCAATTATTACGTGAATTTTATGTTTTGCAGTGCATCTGTGCCATTTCATGTAAAGCCAACAAAAAATAATCTCTATTTCAGTACACTTTAAAACCAGCCTTTTAACTGTAGGCAATTACATACCAGCAGTTTTACAGATTCTTTTCTGTCTATGCAATTGTGGGCCTGCTGGATATGTAATATAAACATGGCAACTGCAAGCGCTAGCTTTCACAGAAATTTGGTGAAACTATTTCCTCTAGATAATGATATCACTTTATATGTAGATGACAGCAATGCTGAGGGAATTGCTAATATCGTGAGCTAGAAGTTCAAAAGTGGCAAATGTTCGTAATGTACAATGTTTAACTAGCATTACAGCTTCTATAATAGCAAACTCCTACCTTGAAGTTTATTTGCCCATTGGGCAAGCGGTTCGTATGTATTTTGTGCAGAAAGTAGATATCTTTAATAAACAGGTTGAAAACTGGGATGACTATTTTCTCTCGATTGCTGTTGGCAGTCTGAGATCGCTGTGCTGCTCCTTGCAGGGCTGTGCGGTAATTACAAAAGTTGCTGGATGGATCCATGTGATGCTGTTTTTATGGAAGGGGGGAAAAAGGCAGTCAAGTAATGTTTCTTATATATAAAAAGCTTTGGTCTAACCATCAGAGAATTCATTCTTTATGAATTTGCTGGGTCCTTTTTTAAATTTTCAAGATCAAGTGCCTTATACTGATCGGGTCTGGATTCAGGTTTTTCTATTTTCTATTTTGTTGGAAAGGAAGGTTCTGTACTGGCTTTACACCTGTGTTTTGCTTCAGTGGTTAATGGAAGACTGAAATGAAGTGATAAATGATTACTAGAAAAAACAAAATTCTAACTTGCTGTCACCAATCTTTGCCTGATGACGATTTCAATTAAGTTTTGTTTTCATTCAGATCTCCACTAGATGGAGTACTCTAATTAGTTGTAAGGGTAGCAAGATGACATGCACTGGAGTGAAAACTACCTTGATGTTAAATTGAAAAACATATGCTAGAAAGAAATAACCTACAAAAAACTTGCATCCACTTCCCTTTGCAGGCAAGTAGGGAGTTTGAAATTCAGGAAATGCTTTCCCTACTGTTTATATGCTGGTGACCACTGACAGAGGTGCCTCTGTGATCTGACTCAGTAATTCCACTGCAGAGGTTTGGGGGAAAACTATTTGGTGAATTTATATATAAAGCCTAAACTTTATACATACCTCTAAAACATCAAATTTGGCTGTTTTGACCTTGGACCAAGTTTTCTTTAGTCGTGCCACAGGACTCAAGTTCATCCCAGCTGAATGGAGAGAGAAGAGACAAAGAAAGAACAGAGTTGAAAAAAATACATAAACAGACTTGTGTTAGCCCTGCATTAGCACCACACGCTTTGGAAGGTAGTTCAGCTTGACAAACTAAAGTTGTAGCTAACAGTCGCCCACCCGCGCATTAATCTGTCACTGGTACATACTGCCCCTGTAGAAGTGTGCATGCTGATGTCAGTCAATTTTAGGGCAAGTCTTGCCAGTCAGGTTCTAAAATGGAGTGTCTTTTGTCATCTGTATTAAGGATACTCACAGATAATAGCCATCATTGAGTTGAAGTTTCCAATATTGAAGCATTCTCTTGCCACATCAATGAAAAATTCCACCATTCTTGTACGCTGCTTTTTCTTTACAACCTGAAAAAAACAAGATCCTGTTAAGAGGGAAGGGACGCCTGAATTCTGTACAGTTCAGTCAAAGGCGTTGTAACAGCTTGATTGAATAGACATTTCAAGACTTTATCCAGCTAAACCTTATGATGATATAGGCTTGAGGGTATTTTGTTAAGATTAATTTTTAATAAAATAGAAGTAGTATTTGGGGCTACTATCAATTATTTGTCCAGTTGTGGGGGAGTGTCAATTCTTGTTTATACAAAAAGTTCAATGTTTTAGGGAATCTTGTATAAACAAGCTGGATGCTTTCAGCAATTTCCTGTTACTGGAAAAGGGATAGAACATGAAGCTGGTATCAGAAAGAATATATGCAAAGAATTTAAACCTCTGAAGAAGGGGGGAAAGCAGTGGACAAACTTAAGACCAGGGGCATGTAACCTGAATGTGAGAAAGAATAATTGTCACATCCTTATTTTTTCTGATTTTACTGTGTATAAGATTAAATGACCTCTTCAGGGCAGGTAGCGATGATGATCAAATATACAAATTCCCACTAATGCAAACATCTCAAGGATCTAGCAGGTGATGCTGAACATCTGCATTGCAGATTCTTTTATAAATGAAAAATCAAAATTTATAGCACTGTCTCCAAACTCTGTTTCCAAAAGCCATCAATCTTTCTCTCTTTTTTTTTTTTCTCTCTTTAAAAAAGCTAGTATTATTGCCTAGATTACGTTCATTGATCAGAGTCCCACATTTAGATCTAGAAGGTTGGTCTGGCTTATATAAAAATGGCTCCTGAGTGGTGATTGCAGACTACTTCACAAGAGAATTCCCTTTTTATTTTTTAAAATAACATCTTACCTAAATAATTCAGTTTCTGCGTTATATCAAAAGAAAATGGTACAGTAGTCAATGGCTTGGCTTAGCCCTTGGTATGCTAAAACCTTCTGACTGGTTTACTAAATGTATTAGCCATACCAGCCAGCTCTGGAAGATGTCTTGGTGTGTTTTTGTAATAAGTTTCTCTGAGAGCAGGAAATCTTAAAAGATTAGGATCCATATAACTGACTTCGTGAAACTGCAGTAGGCATCTGGATTTCCACCATGCAGGCATAGAGAGAAAATTTCCCATTTGCTAGAATTGCTGCATATTAATGGGAATCTAAAAAGACAGAGAATACATATGCCAAAAAAAAAAAATTCTGGGGCAGTATACTTCCATTTCTTTGCTTATTATACAATAGAAGTTATTTTAGCCTCCAATAAGGCTGTTCTCCCTCTTTTTTTTTTTTATTTTTAACCTCTCCAGTAGTCCGCTTTCTTTCCAGACTTCCGAAGAAAGTTTGTTCCTGATTTTTCTACAACAAAAATGAATATGACGGTGCTAATAATATCTAAATGCAGTGGAAGGACAGCAGTTATCAGTAAATCTGACTATAAAGATGAGTATCTTTTGAGAAGTTATGGATGTATTTAAAAAAAAAAACAACAACAAACTAATCCAAAAGAGCTCCCAACTCAAACTCCACACAGGTTCCATTTCACTGCATGACTAATGCTACTATGGAAGCTACACAAAATGAGAGAATATATGCAAAGCCGAACATAGCCGTGAACTCTTAATCATATAAGCATGTGAATAATTTAATGCTTGAGTAATGCTATTGTCTTTAATTGCCCTGCTAATGTTTAAATCTCTATTAGACCACTGCCTGCCTTTTGTCCTTAAGGCCAGGATCATTTTGCTATCTTGTTTTCTACAAATACCTACCCGACAAATCTCTGTAGCCACCAGCATGCTGAGACAATTGAACCAATTGTCATAGGCCTCCAAATTATAGGTTTTGGTCACATCGCCTCGGCACTGTAAGAGAACAGGCCACATATTAATCTTATCCTGTATCATGATAAAGTCAACATACCAAAAGATAAACTTCCTTTTCATGTCTTGATAAAATCTTGCGGATATTTCTTAAGGCACGAGCTTAAAGAAGGTTAGAAAACGTCAGCCTTTCTTGTGCAGGGTATACTCAAGTCATGGAGGTTCTTTACCCTGGTTATTCTTTGTTTCTTTTTCCCTCGGTACCCCTTCTTGTACCTTGTGATTGTCCAGGGAGTCCATGTGGCTGACAATCTGCATCAGATCCTCTGGGTAAATGTTGCTCAATCTTTCCTGTGTTTGGAGAGATGAGAGATCATCACTGTACAGACAAACAGGGGGTTCAGTGAAAAACGCATCAATAAAGGCAGAGTTAGGAGAACATTTTGCTAACTTTCATCTTATGGTGTAGATGTGAGGTGTGTTTGTTGGTATACCTAACTGGTCTTGTTCATAACTTGGTATTTTTTGATTAAAACATCAGAGGCTTTCAGTGAAGCCATAGCAAAATTCATATTGATGAGTATATTAAGATTTAGTAAATTGAAAATGAAGTAGTTCAAACAAACTTAGTGTCTCACCAGTTCGATATAGGTCAGCTGCTGTGCCAAGATCAGAGGGTCACAGCACACACTCAGGATGTCCTTTTGAGTTGACTGTGGCTTGGTTTTGAGGATGGTGCCTTTGTCGGTAACAGGTTGCCGGAATTTCTCTCTGATTTCCTGGTACTGGCTCCGTGCGGAGAGGGCCATCAGGAGATTCTGTGTCATCTGGCTAATGATCTTTTTCACCGTTCCATTTTCCTAAGCAGAAACAATGAGTACTAAAAACCTTTAGCTCCTGCAGACACAGACTGTCAAACAATTTCTGACTGGGAAAAATAAATGCCTGTTATCCATTTTCTTTTATCTTACCCGAGCTGATCATCCTGCAACAAATGAACTCGTCCTAACTGCCCACACAACTTCTTAGCGACATGGTTATACCCGCCTGCCTTCCCAACTCTGTTTCACTTGCTTGGCTGGTCTGCTCCTTGCAGCAGTTTTTGGCTAGTGCCCCTTTCAAAGGCATCAGTTTAAAAGTGGGTATAGTGAAAGGTGGCTGTGTTGCTTGCACAAGGCTTCCTGCATCCTGTGTGTACCACGTGCCAAAAAGCTCTTTCTCAATCTGATCAGATCCACTGATGATCAAGTCTACCTAGCACAGGTAAAATCCAGGGAATTCGGATTACATCCAGGAATATACCACTAAAATACCCTGGCTTGGCTTTGAACAACTACAGCATCCAAAGATTTAGATAAGAGCACAATATAGATAACATTCTTGGACAACTAAAACGCTTTTCTGTTCATCAGGTGAAGATTTTAAACACAGGATCTATAAGGATACATACAGGTAAAGCCACAGGAATGTAATCCATCCGCTTAGTGTTTTGACAACCAAGGCAAGCTCAATTCTTTCTGCTATTGATTGTTTGTGTCCTATAGACATTGTCTATGAGGTCAACCCTGAAGAGCTAATGATCATTTTCCTATTCCTCCCTCCCTCCCTCCCTCCTGTTACTGCTTTAAATGATCCAGGTTTTCTGATTCTGTTCTTCCTACTGCTGGAAAAACTACTTCTATTAAAGACAGTCCTCCTCCTCTTTCCTACACAATTGCTGTCTTGCTTTCATGCAAATTATTTCTCTTGAAGTTAGCCACAAGGTTAACGGTTAGTTTACAACCTGCTGTGGTGGTTTGTGCCAGTCAACTGGATGCAGTAGAAAGAACTGCAATGAATCTGTGATCGTTCAAAGAAGCCACTAATGTGCAGTGATGACTTGAAATTATGTAGCAGATGTGAGAGACGATGACTACCAAACACTTGTATATTGCATGCTATAATTAAGCAATAATAGTGTCAGAATGTTGCTTTACAAGGCAATAATCTGACTCCCAAGTGAAATCAAATGAAAAGCTGAAGGTAGCTCATCTTGATGAGGCAACTGGATTACTGCTGAACAGCAGCTGGCTGGAGTCATTTCGGATATTGTGCTACAAGTGTTCAGAAATGCCAAGGGAGCGTGGTGGGGACTAAAATAAAGCACTAATTCTGCTCTCTGGTATGCTGAGCTTTCCATTGTAAATCATTTGACTTCAGCTGCTATGCCTGACTTACCATGTGTCTGGGAAGACTCAGACTTTTTAGATATGGATCACTGAGAATCAAACTTGAAGGCAGGTGAGAGTATTGCAGACATGTGACAGCGAACAAAGAAACTGCAGTGACATGAAAAACTACGGCTTACTTAAGCTATTGTGAATTCATTAGCATTTTAATACTTAAACAAATGCCCCTAGAGTTTTAGTGGTTTACTTTCATTACTAGCCTTACCCTAAATTTTCTTACAACTTTGGAAAATAAGTCAATGACTGTACAATAATTTGTCCTTGTTTTGAGTTAAAACAAGACATTTGTATTTCATTTGGGGCACAACCCAAATGGCTGTAGCTATAGCTATTTGGTATGCTATCTGATAGCACTAGGACAAACACCTGTCAGCTTTGTGCGAGTTCTCAGTTTACTTTCTATCCTATGTATGGAGAACAGTGTCCTAAGGGGATTTGGAAAAGCTTTAAAATACAAAATATAAATCCCAGACCATTACCATAATCCCTTGCTGAAGCACAATATGGGTAATTCCTTGCAGTAACAAATACTGAGAGCAAGAGCTGCTTTTTGTCAGTGTCAAATTATGTTTCCTAGGGTTCAGATGTGGCATAGCTCTTCACTAATCAAACTTGACTTGTAGCCTTGTTAAGGGGATAAATATGGTGATTCTATAATTAATGAATGTCATCAGATGCCTCTGACAACAGAGCACTGAGCCACTCTGTGAAGATGTGTTTTTCTCAAATGACAATTTATTCATACATAATAGAGTGGGACGGAAGGGAAAAGAAAGAAAGGCCACAACTTCTTTCTAGTTCAAATAGACAAATTAAATACTAAGATACAGATGCTAAATAAAATCTCTGCCAAGTCCCCTTTCACAGTAGTATCTCTGCCAACATACACCTCCTCACCCTTGTCTACAAAGGGAATAGAAGGCATATTATAATCCTATTTCCTTTTCCCCTCCCACGGAGGTACTGACATTTTCATAGTAGCGTCCAGGTAAACAGCTTTGCTGATGCAACAAAGCTGACATACTTCCTTTTGACAACCTGGTAACACCTAATTGTATTGTGTCCTATCACTGATTCATGCAGTGCTGTCAAATGTGTTGTTCTTCATTTTCTCTGTATTTAATTGTGTTATGTGTTTTTGTTGATCTGTCTTCCCATTTCCTGCTAATTTTTCTCAGAAATATCTTGAAGTTGTGGGTTTAAAAACAAGGAAAAGCTTCTACTTCTATGGAAGTAAGCCCTCGTGTTCACCCAAACACTTTACAATTAATTCCCTTGCAGTTCATGATTATATCCTTCCTTCCGTCTGTTGGTAGTAAGAATGACTTTCTCAATGAGAAAAACGTGTAGGCTTTGAGTGTTTGGGGGGAAAGAAAAAACCACAACAAAACAAAAAATACAGAAAACAGCTCTTGTTTTATTTGAATTTGCTTTATCTGTTTGCTTTAGAAGATTCTTTTGTGAGGTCTAGTTTTCTTCATGGGCTAGAAACTCAGTGCTGTTAAGACTGGTGACTGACTACCCTAGCAGAGCTCAAATATAGCCTCCTTAGTGGAAATACTATGCATGTCACTTGAAACATAGCAACAACACAGTTACTGATTATTGCTAGGAATGAACTATTAAATAATAAGCATCTTCACCTTGAGCAAGAGTACATTTGACACAATTAGTTGATATGTCTTGCAGGACTTAGATGTATAGAGTAGTACCAAAGTATAAAGGATGGTACATAATTCATTATGAAAGTTAACTATATTGTGCTGTTATAGACACTGTTCTTTCCTTTCTCCTTCTGCACCACATCCATTTTTCATATCATCATGATTATTTTGTCTCTTCCTCTTACACTGGGTGATTATACATAGACATTTTCTGCTAATGGACCATTAAGTTCATCACTCAGCCCGTGTCCTGCAGTTACACTGACAGCTTAGCAACTGCTGCTGTGGTCCATTTAGAAAATACTGCATGCAGGAGCAAGGGTTTGTATGTAATATGATAAACTTTATATATAAAGGTTAACAAATATTGCTTTACCACTTAAAGGTTTCCACCCCCCCCGCTACCCCTACCTCATCACATTGTGTGATTCTATGAGCAATCTCCTTCAACTCCTTCATGGATTTTTCATCTTGAAAATCGTAGGGGAAAGTTTCAGTCCATTCCTTCAGGAGCTGAATGATTTTGGCAGCAAAGGATTTTAGCTTTGCCTAAAAAGAAACAATGAGTTGATTACTGACCGTAGACCTTTCTGACTGCAGAGTACATTACCTGATGATGGCTCACATAAAACTACAAACAGTCTTGAAAATACTTTACATTAGTAGTATGTGAAGGGGATAAAGAAGAACATATTTAACTGTGAGACGGATTCCTAAATAGTATGATTTAACCTCCTTTCAGGATAGCTTGGCAATGTCTCTTACTGAACACCTTGAAGATATTTTCAATGTTAGTTGTATAAAGCCAGAGAAATGACAGAATAGTTTAGGTCACTTATTTGATTGAAGTCAATAGGACTTAAGCTGATTTATGCCGTCTGAGGCAGCAGTACCTTCATGTTTGTATTCAAAAGCATAAAAACTGCAGCACTCTACCAACCATCTTTTACGAGAAACATTCACAAAGACATTTTTGTTCTATAGAATTTATCAGACCCTCCAGATTGAGCTGTATATTGAAATAAATGAATGACAGGAAAGATGTGTGTGTTCCCTCTGTGACATCTAAATCAAAATGGACTTTGAAAATAAAACGTATTGGCTCTTACTCAAAAAACTATCAACCACAGAAAGGGGAGGGAGAGCTATTTTCTAAGTTTTTCTGTTACCCATGAATCTTCTAAGGCTTTTCATCAGTTAGACCTGAATTGGATGCCAATTACTCCACTATCATAGCAATGGAGAACAGCATCAGTAAATCCAAAGGAGCACTCTTATAAGATTGGGAGTGAGTGCTAAGAACGCTTTTAACAAATGAGAAGAATGAAAACTTAATTGAGGTTATATTTATCCTCCCACCCAACTTGTGATGTACTGAGGAAAAAGAGGAAGTTCTCATTTGTGTTTACCTCCCTGCTTGTCTAAGCTACAGCAGTCCCACTACACAGCAGTTCCTTCTCTCCACACACAGCGTGCTCTCCTCATTGCACTCTCCATCAGGCTCTTAGGGGTTACAGAAGGTGACTTAGCATGTGAGTGTCACTACAGGAAATCGGTATATTTTCTTTTAAGACAAATAGAGAATGTCTTCCAAGAATTGGTAGGAACTCCTGCCAAAACATCGTCTGATCATAGTATGTCCTAGTTTATTTAATCAAAACCAAAAGTCAATCAAACTAAGCTTTTTTTTTTTTAACATGTTGCTGGCATATAGTCAGTGGGAATATTAATAACGATTAATAAGAACTTTGCAGTTAAACCATGCACCCTTGAATCCCCGATCTGAAAATAAGCCAGTGCTCCTTGTAAGTTTGGAGGGAATTTTCTTGAGGTGTGGTTTGTTTTGGGTTTGTGGTTTTTTGTTTTTTTTTTTTTTCAGGGCTGCAAACTGCACTCTGTGAGCATGCTCTTCCTAGCTGATAGCATTGATCAATTGCTATCAATGGATAGCATTCAGTTGATCCTGCTAGTAAGAGAAGCACAGAATATCTGGATAGTGAGGGCAAAAAGAAAACATCACCATTCTCTTTGCCAGCCGTACACGTTCCTGCAAAGCAATCTCTGCCAATGCCACTCCTGGGGGGCCCAGCTTAAAGGTATTTCTAAACAGTGTGGGACAGAGTTCAGGATTATAGTTGTCTGTCCTTCAAACTCTCATTGTTGTCTGCCTTGGGGAAAAAAAAAATTTATACTTCTTTACTAGGAAATGTATGGAGTCTGACATTATTAAAAGAATAATATGTGGGTGGTGATAGAGAATTAATTAGGGAGCCAGTGCACTTCCATTCAATTAAAGTTAACAGATACGTGCCTACTTCACTTTTGTTAACCAAAAGCTGCTACAGAACTATGTTTTGCTATTCATTGTCCCGACTATCCTTTCTTTTTAACTTCTGAAACTGAAAAAGGAGGCATCGGGGCAGGAAGGTTCCAAAATCCTTCCTTAGGCCATGGCAAGTATCTCCATATGAACGCTGACTTCCCATCTCATGTATCTACTCGTGAGTTGCTAGGGTTTGCTTCCTTCGTGATGGAAAGCTAGGCACCTGTTGCAAGACAAACTGCAAACCATATTACTCTTCATGTAATTACTCTTCAGGTGTAAAAAAGCTTAATGTTTTATCGGATGCTTTTAATGCTCGTGAAAATATGGTATGCTGAGAGCAATGCTAAAAAACATAAATATTAGCAAAACATGAGATTCTTGTTTCATGTGTGCTCTGAAACCCAAAGCAGCGTGACAGGCTTGATGTACATCATTTGTGATAACCTAGAGAGAAATCGCAGATATGTGGGTAGCAGCATGCATCTTTTCCTGTTTGTCATGGTTGCAGTAAACCTACCAACCTACTTTTTCTGTAGTCCTATTCCGGATGCGAGCCTCCCTTTGTGAGGCCTGACAGAGAATTCTCTGGAGTCTATGGGAATACTTCTCCTGTAAGCATTTCTTTGAGAAGAAAAATACTTCTCTTAATGTAAGTACTGCAGATCAGCCCTGTTCTGCATGAGATGAGACAGACAGGATTCAGAAACAACTACCAATTAGAAAGGAGGGCAATAGCAGTACTGTGCTTGTAGGAAAGGGAGGTTCAATGACAATGACCTGGTTATGAGTATTGTTTTGATATTTCTTTTTTAAAAAGGAGAGCTTACTGGCAACAAAACCCAATGGAAGTCCCAATTTTTGAAGGAACTTAAGTTTTGAAAAAAGCAAGACAAGCTTCATAGAAACTAAATTACACTTTCTCTTTTTATTTCTTATACTTTTTTTAACTTTTGATTTTAAAAAAAAACAACCCTCAAGCCGTAGAAATAATGCACCACACTTTTAGCAACAGGTTTCTCCACTGAATAATACTACACAAGTGTGTTTTTCTGTGACAATCTTGTTTGGGTCTTTCCAATCTCTAATGTGCTTATGGAGAGTTAAATTTTATCCTTTATGGTCAAGCTTAACTACTGACTTGTATATCATAATTGATGTCTTAAGCCGTGAAACTATTCCTTTTTGAGTGGCCAAAAGGACTCTAAGCAGGCTCCGAGACATCCCAAAGTGTTTTTCTTTTTAATATGCTTTTATCTGGGTTGTTTTCTATAGGGCCCTTTGGCTAGCCAGTAATGTCAAAAACAAAGGAATGATAAGTATTGTGGTGTGTAACCTCAAAACCTGGCTCCTTGCCACTTTTTCAGCTCACACGCTATCCAGGCAACAAGTCAGCCAGCTTGAGAGATCTGCATAAGCAAACTCTATCAGAAACGATCAGAGCTGCTTTAACTACTTTTGCCAGCTATTTCCTGCTATGGAGCCACTTAATTAAAGTTGCTGGTAGCTGGTGATACCTTAATGGGTTATGACTGTGAATATGTAGTGTCTTGAGTCAAGAATTTCTATGCTGCATGTGAAGTGAGCTTTTATTTGTTGCCAGATATAAGAACAACTATTCTGTAAAATATACAGGTGCTGCAGTAGAGAACATTAAAGTAGTCATTTGAGAGGGATGTCAGAAGTTTATGTAGTGTTTTCCAAGAATTTTGTGTTTAGTGGGCAGGAAAAAATTACGGTTTATGTTAAGGGGGTAGAAAGGGATCAAGGGCATAGTAGGAAAAGCAATCAGCAAAGTACGTCAATTAAAGCAGCCTCCCAAACACTCATGTTTTATTGTCACCCTGCTGTTTGTTGGTTTTCCCGTAGGCCCATTGCCAAATTGTCAGCAGAAGGTGTAAGAGTGTGGGTGTTTGGAATATGAGCTGCTCTACTTTACACCCTGTTGTTAAGATGTAATGCATTTAATTTCAGCGTGGAAGTCGTGTTTTTTGAACACATCTGCTGAAAAGCTAGAATACTGCTACTTTACAACTAATATCTTATCTTTAAATAGCCAGGGGATTTAGTCCTCAGACAGTTTTCATTTTAAAATCTCCTAAGTGTATTGTTATTCATGAGAGTTTCATCTTACATCCCATTATTTTTAAATCCAGGTATTTCACATATGTATTTTGACACTAGCTACTGACAGCAGTCTTCCTCTTCAGATGTCTACATATCAGATTTACTCATTCCATGTTTCACATGGTCCCAGCATCTCTTAAAAGTTCCTACCTCCTCTGTTGTTTAGTTACCTGTTGCTAAGAAACCACTACAATTTACAAAGCATCAGTCTGAGGTTGCTCGGTCAAGAACTAGTTTGGCAGTGGTGATAGGAACAGTTATCACCTCTGTGCACAAAGCTGGATGCAGTGGTTCTTGCACCTTCTTTCCCCGACCCTTTGAATTCCCCCTATGTGACAAGTCACATAGCTATATGGCAAGTAGATCAGGGGACTGACCTGCATGAAAATCATTTTGCACCAAGTAATAAGTTTTTCCTGTGGAGTAATTTTGTGACATAATATGAGACTGCACCCCAGGAACAGTAAAGAAGAAGGAAGCCCTAAGGTTAGTATTGCTGTCAAAAACTCTATATTGCCAAACCACAGGGTTACCTTTTCTGTTCTCCACTCAGAGTCCTGATACACCAAGAAGAAAAAAAACTGGACTATCAACATTAGGAATGTGAACATATAATTTCTCACACTTTCCATAATGGTGAGACTTAGATGGATTTAAACACATATCATAAACTGTCCCAGTTTGGCTTAATCGGTTGTAGTAAAACTGCACAGTCACATGCATCAGCACAGGCTACCATTTTAAGTAGTCCATCTGTTAATTTTTGTGAGACATAACTTTCTGATTTACTGTTACACCAACTTAAAATACCCCACCAATAACCTAGAGCAGAGCACTCGAATAGGATGGTGAAGGTGACTGGAGAAAGGAAATTAGATTCAAGACAGACCTAACTTGGTGAAAGCCCAGAAGGGCAAAGCAACTTGCTGGGCAGGTTTCACGGCAGATTCGCGTTTCTCCAGTGCACAGCACCAACCTGTAGTTCATGAGCAAAGTTTGATTATCTGACTCGTAAGGTAGTACATAACCTATGTTTGTGGCTAGCAAAGAACCAACAGTACTTCAAGGAAGAAGACCTAAATAAAAGGGCATGCAGTAACACACAGTAATTACAATTTCAATTTACACTTTATCAGTCTAATTAGCTTCACAATGAGAAGAAGAGAGTGGGAAATAAATAACCACAGCACAGCTAACTGAAGGACATAATGGTTCATTTACCTTTTCTGCCTCAGTCCCCATTTCTAGCTGCTGCTTCTGTTTAATGCAGATCTGCCCCACTTTAGCCAGGAGCTCGTGTGGGTGAATGAAGACTCGAGAGCTCAACAGGAAAGTGAAGATGTAAGTCCTCTGTGGAAGCAGACAGACAAAAAACCCAATAAACAACCAAGTTAAACAACTTCAGCAAAAAGAATGTCTTCCTTGGAAAAACTATTCCATAAGCCACAAATGTAACTCTCTTCCTTCATTTAAACTTCTTATTATTTTTCCTTCTCCAGAGACATGGTGATCTTTTTCTAGCTCTGTTAAAAGGAAATGCTGTAGGCTTCAAGGGTGTTAACTGTGGTGTTTTCCGATTCCCAAATTATTTCCCTTTAAAATGACGAACTTAATATGTCTAACTAGTCACCACTCACCAAAAAGACAAATGAAGTATGCCCAATGTAGGGTGTTATGCCTCTTGAACACCACTATTTCTGATGCTTTGTTTCTTTAAGAGTGATTGTTTTTCATTGGTCTGCAGAAAACCGCTTCATGTGTATTCCAAACCACAGCTGTAATTTCTTCGTGTGTGGGGTTTTTTCATTCTTTTTTCCCACAATCACTGACACAAGCTTTAGCTTAGATTGTGGCCATATGATGATAATTTAGTTTTAAGCTTGACTTTATTTACTTGAGGCCTGTTTCAGTCTTTTGAGTATGAACTCTGCTAATAAATCCAACAATTATTATTTCTCATTAGAAATAGCCTCTCCTTTTATGTTTTAGAAGCTGTAATGCATTGTATTCAGAGTCAGACTCTCCATGGTTTAGTTGAAGTGAGAATGCCTTCAGTGTTTGAAACTTGGCTGCTGTATTCAAATGTAATTGCCTCAGTAATGACAGTAGCATCTCCTAAGCACTTCTGTTTTTCCTTTAGACTTTCTGACAAAATCTGGAGTTGGGAAATTGTAGGGGATCTCCTTGACAATGGATTCCAATTAACCTTTGTTATGTTTGCAGTGTGTACTGTTACTTTGTTTTTAGAAAAGTTATTTGGCAGGCCACTGCTAGGTGTGCATATAGATTGGGACGGGGCAAGTAAATTGAGACGTCTAAAACTTTAATACTAGTTGTGTAAAATATGGTATTTCTACTACTAACTACCGAATTTTGCTGCTTGCAGTCTCTGAAACACACTTGCAGTTAAACAATAATGGTATCTTTAGAACTCTAAAAAGGTTATGGGGTTTATCTCTCTAATCATGCTAAAACATGCCATTAATGAAAAATGTTTACACTTCTTTAGTACTCAGTGTGCCCTTTAATATAAATTTAGCACCAAAACCCTCCAAATATCAGAAGGGGAAAAAGGAATGTGTTTTTAACAAAGTAAATTAATGAAAAGTCACAGTGTTCTGGGAGCAAGTGAACACTATAATAGATTAAGCACGTATCTATTAAACATCCAACTCTGTCCTGAGCTTGTGGAGGATGCTAATGAAAGAACAGAGTTGAGTGTGGTACAGCACAGGGATTTAAAATGCTCATTCTGATCTGAAGATCTTGTTAGCACTGGGGTTCTTACATTAAATTAGGAATAGCATTAATTCTGTATAGTCAAAACTGGATATAATCTGTAGTCTTTGCCTTGTCTATTGTTTATGGATAGAAGAGAGGATGAGAAGGGTTAACTGGATGGTCAGGTGCTTGATTAGTGTTTCCACTGATGCTTACAGAAGATGGACAGCTGGGGCCACCTAACAATAAGGCTCTCAGTGACTTCAAGCAGGTGGCCAGGGCAGTGACAGGATACTGACAGCATGGCCTCCCTTCTTGATGGCATGGTTGCAAATATTCCACACAAATGTACATCAGGAAAATTTAAGAAACTGGGTTTCTGTTCAGTATTTTGTTTATGTCTCTCTCCAGAATTTTAGAGTTTATTTTTACTTTTACAATGACAAAAAAATTGAAGTTGATTAATTTTAAAAAGAAATTCAATATAGCTCTTACGCCTGCATCTGGAAACAGTTGAAGACATATCAGCTTTGAAGAAGCTTTATAAAAAATCCATAGTACTGTATATGATGTATTATGGGCACTAAAATTAGGCTGAAGAGCTAACCTGATTCACAAAGAGGCACTTGGTTGTGTTATGGGACAGCATATCAGATCTTTTATTCTTATGTATGTGAGAACAAGCCCTAAACTGATATACTCCTCATTCAGAATGAAAGCATAAGAAAGAATAGCGTTGGGTTGTGAGATAGTTGTGGGTTTTTTTTTTTGGGGGGGGGGGGGGGGGGGGGGGTTTTTTTTTTGTTGGGGGGGGGGTGGTGGTGGTGGTATTTTTCTTTGCGTTTTAAACCATGTCTGGTTATCCTCTGTTTTTTGTAGCCGACTTCTGGGTTCATTTTTATCAGTGTTGTCCCTGAACTGTGAGTCTGGACTATCTGGGAAAGGAATTTAGCTGTTGGGTGTGTCAGCTGTCACTGGGTTGTGTGAAATTTTGTTCTGGATCCATGAAGCAGCCCTCACTTCTACCCTATTTTGCATTTGAGGGAGATGGGGAATCAAAAAAAAAATAATTATTGACTTCAATACTTTCATCCCTGCCCCACATTCTTCTTTTGGGAGTTTAGAAGCCTGTCTGAAAGATGCCTGTATGTGTAAGTAGCGGGGAACCACAACTTAAACCACACTGTCCTGCCAGTGACCTTCGCTCTGATAAGCTGGAATGCATTCTTTTAAGGAAAGATATCATTTTGCTTCTCGTACTAATTCTAGTGTTGGTCTCCTTGGTGGAAGTTTGTGTGATGTGGGACAGTGTTTATCCAGAGTTACTCTGAGAAAGACCCACTCAGAGTATCACTTCCTTATTGTTATACTGCAAGAAAAGTGTGACCCAGACGACCTGTGATTTTATTTGTTTTCTTCGATAATGTTTTATATGATGTTCTAAAAAGTGCTGAACTTGCAAGATGCAGGAAGATACATGGCCATAAAAGTGCATACTTTCCATTTTAGACTTGCTGTAATATCTGTAATCAGTAATATCTGTACTGGACATGGCTTTTCCAGACAACGCTGGACTAGTAGGTTTTAGAAACAAATTAATAGTAATCCTGGAACCCATCTGCTGTATTTTTACAACATTTTAAGTCACTTAACTGGAACTAGGTTCAGTACTTTGGAAAACAAAATTGTCCCATTATGGTCAATCAAGATATGCTGGTTTACAATGTATTGGTACCCAATAGATATTTTTTGATACTTTTTTTGCTTATGCTGGCATAGACAAGGACTAACTGCAATTAAGAACCAAATTAAAAATGACAGGTCTGACAGCAGAATTGACCTTCATCTCCTTTGCTCTCTGCTAATAGCCAATCCCTATCCAATAAAGAAAACTCAGGCTGAACTAAGCCATGCATTTCAGCATAGCAGCAGGTCTTGGGGGTTAGGAATACAGTTGTTTAGGGTAGGAAATACTTCATACTAATGTCATGCCTTATCTAGATCAAGGATTTCTGATTTGTTGCACCTGTACTACTATACGCATACAGGCTAAATGTTATAACAGTGTAAAAACCTACACTCTGTCATAAGCAGTCCCCTAATCATGAAGAAGATGGTTTGGAGAAGGAAACTTAGCTACGAAGCTAGCTGGTTTGACAAGGAATGATTTAAAAAATGCTTCTATAAGCTATGAGATTGAAAGTTAAGCTGCATTTATCCTACAAAAGTGACAGGTATTTGGGGAGGCGAGGCAAAAATCCTTTCTGCACTTGGAACAACATAAGCTGACACAAAAGGGGCTTGTGCTTTATAATAGAATAAGAAGCCAGATTCCTTTAGTGCCTAAAGTTGTTGCTAAGAGATGAGCTGAATTATATTTAAAAAAAAAAAAAAAGACAGAGCGCGAGCACACAAGACTAAAGAAGGAATTGTTACTCTCTGACCCAAGAATGCACTGATGTCTTGAGGAGGAAAAAAAAAAAAATATTTTCTTAGTGCACTCACTGCTCATTCTGGAACTTCTTGTTTGTGAAATATTTTCTTGAAACGTTTTCTTGCTTGGGCACAAGGATTGCAGACTGGTACATTCCATTCCTAACCTCCCGAACTCCTCTGTCTCATGAGTATACATTTTTCTACGTGCTGAACAAGTCCCTGTACACAAACAAGCCTCAAAAGAGCAATACACAAATGTAGGATCTTATCTTTTCCATCCTCCCTTGCCTGCCTCGTGTTCTGCCAACATGGCAAATACATTTTTGTTTGGCCTCTGTAACCAGCACAGAAAGATACTCTGTGTTTGCTTTCTCCCCCACACCCTCTTTCTTTCTGTCTGTGTTACTGCGATCTTTAGCTTAATGTCCACACAGGCGGGAATGCCTTCTAAGCATTGTGCTCAGATGTACTAATCCAACAATTTGGAGAGGTACTAATCCAACAATTTGGATGAGTACTGCAACTTACAGGTGTGTCACTCTGAAACTAAGGTAGTATCTGCTAATATTACCAATAGCTTCTTTTGGTGTGAATTAATTGGTGATGCCTTGCTGCCTTTCTTAGCATGTGTAGTTGGAGACATAAGACTGAGAGGTGTTGATACCCTTCTCTTGAACACTCGGTATTGGCTGCTCTTCTGACAGGATATCGGTGTAAATGGCTATCACTCAAACTCTCTGTAGCATCTTCCCTAAAAATGAGCATGAAATTAAGTACAAACATGTAACTGAACTGAAATAGAAAACTAGATTTGAAGATGACTCAAGTACAGCTCTTTCTTTATGTTGTTCAAAGCTTATTTATCTACTCATTTTATAATTAATCCTTTCAGCTAAATTGGGTGATCTGATTTAACTAAAAGAATGTGTCCTGCTGCAGAGAAGATGAATTTGGTTT
>NW_009648330.1:1781191-1785204 GCF_000708025.1 Charadrius vociferus
TCCCTCAGCTGTCAGCTTGCTGTCTATTTGAACTGCAGCCTCCCAGGGTGGGGTCCGTGACTGCTCGGTTTGCAATGTTCCCTTGCACAGGGCATGGGATAGCACCATGGAAACTAGCAGCATTCCAAAATAAGTTGTAGACCCCTTAAGTAACGCTCACTTCATGGAACCATTTTCAGAGTAGCTGTGCTATAGCTAGATCTTATGTTACTAGTTACAATAAAAGATGTGCATTAGCAGCTACTTAAGCTTAGCTATAGTCCAGAAATCCAAGCAGCAAGTTAACTATATTCTAGTATCGCACAAAAGACAAGGAACCGTCTCCTTGGAAGGCTAAACTACAGCAGCCTAAAGCTATTCCTCTGGTATACCATACCAGCTCTGCCTGCTGCTTTCTTCTGGCTCTGTTCTACAATATGTGTTTGGGAGCAGGGAGCGGAGATTTAATGTCTAACAATGGTTATCTCTCTGTGTCTTATAAAGGACTTGGTACTAAGTCATTATCTGTCAAAGGTAGTGCAATTGTACGTTAGCTATATTTAAATGCAGGGTTTGGCCTTACTTTTGAACTGGAATATTAAAACAGTTTGGGTTTGTGTGGGGTTGGTTTTTTTTTTTTTTTTTCATCTCCTACTGATGATTGCTGGCAATTCTGCTGCTTGTACCCACTGAACTCTGACATGGGGAGTCCCTTCTTTGTGTGTGAAAATTGTGAAGATGGGTGGTGTATACGAGGGAGTTTGGAGGGACTTTATAGTGACTGATGTGAAACCACAGTTAAAAGGTCTACATAAATTAGACTGAGAAACACACTAGAAGATATAGCACGGCCCACTATCGCAAGCATTAAGTTCAATATGCAAGTTAATAGTGATTGCAATTTCCTACCCCCTTGTTAGTCTTTACAAAGAGCTGGGATGCTTCTGCCATAGCTCCCACTCTTTCAGAGCTCAAATGGAATATATGCTATATAGCCTGTCTGATCTTTGGCAACTTATTTAAATAACATCTTTCATTAATGGGTATAAGAGGTCATTTTAAGTAATAAAGTGATCTCTTAGTATCATAGGTTCAGAATCTTATTGCGTGCCCTGGAGTTATAAGTAGTATTTACTTCAAGGGACTGCACTGAGGATGTTTAATCACTTGCAAAATCATTTTCAAGCTCAGGAACATACATTAGTACAGTGCTGGCCCATTAAAATGTCCTGAGAAAGAGAGTATTTTAATTAAAATCTATTTATTTTTTTTTCCAATGGCCTAACTAGGAGATGCATAAAAAATTAAGGAAAAAAAATAATACTAGAGCTGGTTCCAGGTCTGCTTCCCTAGGTGGGAGCTGGTTAGTAGTTAATCTTGGCCGCATTAGCGCTAAAGCAGCTTAGAGGGATTGAAAATTCTGTAGCTAATGCGGCTTTTAATTGGTTCTTAAGGCACCCATTTGGGTTCAACACTGCTTTATCTTTCTAACAAGTGCTCTCATTTAAAAACAGAAAGGACAGTATCCCCATTGAGCAACGTCTTTAGTGAATGAATATTGCAAGTAAAATAAATGCATGTTTAGCCTACATCTTAATCTTGAATCAGATGGAGGTAGAATTTCTTGAGGAAGCACCAATCCAAATACTAAAGAAGGAAAACCATGGGAAGGAAAAAACAAACCTTCAGTGCCTACTTACATCTGGATAATAGTCCATGGTGGGTACCAGGCGCTCTATCAAGGCCTCCAGTGATCCAGAAACAAGGTTCCCATCCTGATAAACAGGGTCCACACATCTCTCTCCCATATCTGGCTGCACTTGTCCACTACAACTGGAACCAAGCATGCTGGAAAATATTGGCGTCTGGGGCATAGTTTCCTGCAGAAGCAGCCAAAAAAAAAAAAAAACCCACAAGAAAAAGAGAGGGTTAAGCTTTCTTTCAGGGTGTCTTATGTGTGGGTTTTACAGAGGCATACATTAAACACAATTACATATTTGACTGAATGCAGCCTGGGCATTAGAGCTAAGTTCTGAATCCAAGCACTTGCACATCTGTACGCTGGCTTTGGGGTTTTAAATGCACTTTAAACTACGTCACTAAGGCTGTAAATACAGAAGCTGTAAGAATTTTCTTCACTGTAATTAATTTCTCCTTTCTCCCCACTTTCCCCCAGCTCTTTATGCATAGAACTATACAGGGATGAAAATGTAAAATGCTTTCTGAATTTCAAAGACATTGAAGCAGTCCCTTACTGAATAAACAAACAAAAAATACTCTGCCTTAATGTCGCTCTTTTTACTCTTTAAGTCAGATCTTTGGCCAAAATACTTGACTTGTGATGATAAATCCTTCAGCACTTCTGTAGCTAGATATAACTCAGGTCCCGACAGAAGTGCACTTTCTCCTGCATGTAGGTTTCATGGGAAGCAGTGGTGCATGTACTGTCTGAACAAAATTGCCTTTTTTTGGTACATGAAACCATGAACTGGGTGGAACTGAATGCTGTGACATAAACTGTTATATACAACTCTAACAACAGTCTCTTTGGAGATTTTTACTTAGGAAACAAACCTGCTGTCGCAACACAAAAACCACACGAAGGTTTGGGGTTTCCACCTCCCTGCCCTTGGCCACAAGCTATATCAGTATAGTGTAGCTACCAACTGTGAGTAAACCCGGGGGGGAGGGTTGGTTGTTTGTTTTAAACTGGCTACTGCTTAAATATATGCAGCAGGCTAAACAAAACATCCTGCTACTGTATGTAAAGGTTGAAAATACTACTCAGCACCAGTATCAAAACAGTTCCCTCTGGCTGCTGAAATAGTTGACTGTTTAGAAGGTAAAGTGAAAAAAAGGCAGTGTTAACTCTTTAGCTGCTGTCTCGCCTTCTATGAAACAAACATGATAATGCTGCACTCTGAAAAGCACTTATGTTGATAAAAGGGATTAGGCTGTTACCAGCACCTTTAAACTGACAGCTGTTTCTAACTGCACTCGTGTCATAAGGACATAAGTCCTCTCTTTAGCAATTTTTCAAAAACTAGTTTAAGAAAGAACTGAAAACTTTAAATGCTATAGGGGGAGGGAGTGTATTGGTTTTTTTAGGTTGCACTTTGCAGAGCGAAACCGTACTTTGTGCCTTGCATTAAAAGAATACATTCTTCCTCTCAAACTCTACAAAGTGATCAGTCATGTGATCCCACAACCTGGGATACACAACATTTTTCTGTTTTTAAGCTCAGATGAATGCTAGGTGTGTTCGTATGGGGGGAAAAATACCAGTATTAATACTTGTTCATCAAGGTGACAGATTTACTTACGTATCAGGCTGAAAAGTAGAACTGTTTTATGGCTTTAACCAGAAGACCTTTATGTATTCATACATGATACAGATACAAGTTAAGTTTAATTCCCTGTAAGTTAAAATATAGCAAATATTTTAATAGTGTCCAGGGAGACTACTCTGGAACTCAGTTTCAGAAGTTCAGGATGTAGAGTCAAATAAAACAGAAAATGCAGAATTTAATGGCATATCAAAAGAAACGAAAAATGACAGTTCTGCACAAATGGGCATTAAGGTTACTCAGTACTTCAGATTTATCTGGTAGGCCTAAGCTTTGCAGTACACAACAATCTGACAAATCACTGGAGCATATGATGAAGGAACCAGCTTTGCTATGCGTGCTATGTAACTCGCCAGTCATTTGTTTTTTTCCCTTTTAAGGTCCATAGCAATAGAGCTGAACACTACTTCTCAGGCTGGACAGGCCAGGATGGGTGCTTCTCGCTAATAACATGAAGTTGCACAGAGTTTTAAAGGAAATCAACCACCACTGAAAAGATGCTTTAGGAGGTACCCTATCCACTTATGGTTTTGGGGTTTTTTTGGCTATCAAGTCTTTTTAACTCCTTTAAGACGTTCATTGCTGAATCAGTTCCGTTTTTAAAGACCCTGTAATAACCTCCACCGGACTGCAAAGGAGCCCAGGTCCTCCCGGGAGGGGGGCGCTGGCTGCTGCCGCCAGCACCCC
>NW_009648330.1:1786474-1812186 GCF_000708025.1 Charadrius vociferus
TGTTACACACGCAGGGCGGGTCTGTGCCCGGCGTGTCTGATCTCCCACGGAAACGCTGGGTGGTGGGTGCGGCGTCCGGCCGCCCCACAAACTGCCTCGCCTGCCCCCAGGAACAACTTGAGGGGTGCCACCCTCGCAGCCTACTCCCCACGCAAGCAGGTGGGGTAGTCCTGTGGGAGGTGGCCCTGCCCAGGGCGGGGGGGTTGGAACTGCGTGATCTTCGAGGTCCCTTCCAACATAAACCAGTCTACGGTTCTATATTTTTCCACATCCTGTTCCTCATCTTATTTGAATTGGGATATTTTAGCATTTGGCCCTGTTGTCTCCAGGCATTTGTGAATTTTATTTTTATTATTAAGCTTGTTTATTTACTGGCTCTGAATATGTAGCAGAAGGCTTCGCTGGTTTCCATGGTGATTAATGTGGGAAAAGCCTTTTTGGGAGTAAGCGTGCCAGTCTAGGTAGGTAGGCAGGGCAAAAGAATTTGGGAACATACACATGCTCAGAAGCATAAGGAATATATTTGCTCACCCATTTAAGCACGCTTAAGGACTCGCCATTAACGACAAGCACTGTCATCCATCCTAAACACGCAATAATTTTAAAAATACTTGTCATTACTCATCATCTTTACTGCTTGCCTACTAAATTCCTTCACAGTTTCCAAATCTTAACAGATCTTCTGTAGAGTTTATTTCCCTTATTTTAAAGGAGCTTTCTCTCTCTTAAATGGCAACTGAAAAGTCAGTCCTTTTCCTCCCTGCTGAGTCTGCTTTGCTGTTAGTCTCACTCCCGTACCTTGGCTGTGCTCCACAACCTTCAGCGCATGCAGGTGTTGCAGCAGATCTGATACCTGTTTACTCGGAGGCTTTCCTCGGTGACGGCACGCTGCCTGCCTTGGACACTGAGGAAGTCCCAGGTGGCAAGAGCTTTGAATCCGGCTGTCCAACCTGCTGCACTAGCATTAGGATGTCAGTGTGTAACGTGACAGGAGGGTGGGGGACCAGTTTTGTCAAATCTTATTCAAACATCTTTAAGATCTTTATAAAAGGTTATCGAAAGCAGGAGGTAGGAATGCGTAGGCTAACACTGTATAATAAATATGATAATATTTCTTTCTGAAGGCTATGAACACCTTTTAATAACTCAGCTAATATTTACAGTTAAGAACACCACCATCAAGCCTGCAAATAAGAAAAACAAGTATCAGATCTCAGTCTGTTTCTGTGCTAATCTGTTTTCCCACCTTACTCAAACATTTGCTGAGACTTGTAGACGTATACATCCATTAATCTTGGCAAAACATACATAGTTAATTGAGCTCTAGTCACAGATTCAATCTGTTGTAAAAACAATCCTTGATCTTTTTGTTTGGGTTTTGGGTTTTGTTTTTGTTTTTTTTTTGACATCAGAAATTAGATCTTTCCTGTCATTGGAACTAAGAAATGTAGGAACTTAGAAACGTTCTAATAGAACTAAGGAAAACTGTACTAGCTAGGTATGCTCTCTTTTCTCTGAGAGTCAGGTATCTGCATTCTGGCTTGCTGTTATACCACCACACAAATAGGCTCCTTGAAGAGCACCAAAGGTTTCTACCAAGGTTTGGAATAGCTGACAGACTGTACTGCTTCCCCAGAGTACAGATTGCATAGGAGCTGATTCTTGCCATAGCTGGATAAAATCCAAAGTAATATATGTAGAGACAAACAGCCGAGACTTATCCTGTTCTCTGCAGTTCCTTATGTTGTGCTTATTGGCACCATATCAAAGTGTTTTTCCATATTCCTCCATTCTGCAGTCCAGCAGATTCTCTTTCGATTTTTTTTGTATATATATGTAAAGGGGTATATGTGTGGTTGTATATGTCTTGTTTATATACACACCTAGGTATGTGTATATAAACGTTGGCGTGTGTATTAGAGAACGCAAGTTCAGAGAACTGTATTTTTTTCCTTTTCTAGGTACATGATGCTTAGTTTGGGGAGCACTCTATTGTATAGTTTTGCAGTCTTGTTGGAAAGGTAGTTTTTATAAATCGGAGAAGCTGAAGACCTAAATTCAGCTCGTATAGCATGTAACAGATGAATCATGTTATCCTTTTATTTCCATTTCTCTTTCTGTAAAGTGTGGATGATGACGTTTTTAGCTATCTATATGCTGAATGTTGAAATCTGTCGATACAGAAACTCTAAGGTCTAATTGTTTTTGTAGTTGTGCAAGTTCTGTTCCTCAACAAATTGCTTGCATTTTGAAGATGTTTTCATTAGGCATTGCCTCATGTTACTGGTGGGTGGACCCTAGAGCAGGTTTGATTGGCAGAGCCTGTACTTGTTCTGTAGCTTGCTTTTGAGGCAACGCTGCTGTGGTTCAATCCAGCTGGTCAGAGGAGTATCTGGCTGCAGGGTGAGTCAGCAACAGTCACGCCATGACTGTCTCAACCTTGAAGGTTGCTTCAGCCTCTCTTACGCTGGCTAACATCAATATAACACGCTCTATTATCTTATGATTAATGAATTAGATTGGCATTTGCAGTACTTGGGTTCTATTCTTGCTCATGCAGCAGACAAATTGTTTAACCCTGCTGTGGCTCAGTATTCATCTGTGAGGTGAAGGATGTTTTCACATTGCGCTTACTTTTTATGTTTTTATATTTGGACAGTAGGTTTTTGCTTTACTGTGTTTGAATACAATTTCTTAGTAGAGTTGCATCTCCTTTTACTTAGTAAAATTAAGGAATATTAGCAAAGAAAAATGGGTGAAAGTGAAGGAGAAATGTGCCTATGTGTATATTTAAAACACAACTGTACTGAAGAGAAGCAAGTAATTACAAATGTCATTAATGCTGATCTGAGGCTATAGCCTCAAGTATAAAGGGAGTCTCATAGAAATGCTGTTGTTGGAGCTTTCATTGTCAGGCTGCTCGAGTCCCTTGTTGGTCACCTTCCACACAGATCTGGTTATTATTGACCTTTGGTTTTGTTTAACAGAGTTTGTCCACGTGATTTAAAGCCCCAGCATCTGCAGTGAAGGAAGCAAAGAGGGACAAGAACAGAGGAGTCGGCATAGAAAGTGGACGTAATTGCATATGGCATTCTTCATAGTGTTGATTAAATAACAAAATGGGATCAAGTCTTCATCTGTCCATTCCCACCCTTTTATGTATTCAGTAGGATGACTACAGCACATCATTTTGGTCTTGGAAGTATAACTGGGTTTAGTGCATAGCCTCGTTTCTCACTCAGAGGTTGAGTCTGAACTGTTACCCAGAGATTTACAGGCCTTGAAAGTGGCCAGGGTATAGAAGGTCACTGTATTTGCATGTCATATTCTGTTCCAGTAGTACTCTATACCCACAGAGCAGTATGATTCCAGAAACCATTTTGTATGCCCATTAAAGTTATAGCAGTATATTCTGGTTCTTGGATTTGGGAAGGCTTTCAGGCATATAGCCTGATATTGTCATTTGGAACATGAAAAAGAATGGTGACTTTAAAATGCACATTATATTCACCGTTTTTATAGATTGATGGCCTTGGTTATAGGCTGAACCATTTTATCTGGATCTGAAATAAGGAATTCTTCCAGGAAATGCCATTAAACCCCACAAGCAGTAACAGCAGTGGCCTCAGATGGGGCTCTTGCATGGACACAAGCTAGTATGGATTATTTGTAAGAATTTATAATTTAAGGAGTAGAATGTAGGTAGATCTTCAAAGCCTTGGGTGAGTGTCTTTAGGGAGCATTAGGTTTTTGGTCTTATTTGTAGGACTGCACAAATGTTCAAGATTTCCTTGTTGTGTACAAATTGTAAGATTTGAAAGCTGTTCTCAAACTCCTTTTAGATGAATTTGAAGATTTCTACATTCAGAGATTGATGCTGCAGAATAACTTGATGGCATATTAATAACTTGGCAGCAGATGGGAGTGGGAGAAAAGAGTTTCAAATTGTGGTTCTGAACTGAGTAAAGCTTTTTAAGCTTGTGAATTGAAGGGAGGTTGAACGCTCTAACTATCAGTCTGTGGTTATGATTGACCATGCCTTTGTCTCTCTCTCTGACCTGGGACGTGATGTATCTTTCCACATAATGCTTTTGTCAGAGCCAGTGCATGTTGTAGTTTGAAAATGGCATTTTCCATTTTTAAAATGTTTTGCTGAAAAGGTCTTGACTGCCTCTACCCCTGAGATATCCAGCAATTTTCAGAGCAAACCAAGCTGAAAATATAAGAACAACTTAAGATGTGGTTCATTGCTATGTCTGTTTTCAGTTCTACCTGAAAGGGAAAACTACTTGTGAAAATTCAGTTACTTATCTGTGGAGGAAACTGTTTTCATTGGCATGAGGTCAGCCCTGGGACAACATTGAGAATAACTGCTGAGCAGTGTGAAACAGTTTTTTCACTGATGCTTGGTACTGTAGCTCCCCCTTGAATTGAAAGGAAAGCTCTTCCCCAGGATTCAGAGAGGACATGGTGCTAATCCCCAGTTTTTTGTGCCTCTGC
Source organism: Charadrius vociferus (assembly GCF_000708025.1). Lineage (NCBI taxonomy): Eukaryota > Metazoa > Chordata > Aves > Charadriiformes > Charadriidae > Charadrius > Charadrius vociferus. The sequence goes on from NW_009648330.1 coordinate 1,790,975, forward strand.
CAAAATAGGAGATTTGACATAATCAGACACACGTTGCCTATGATACTGATGTGTGGCTGTTAATTAGTGACTGAGATTTTAATGGTTATTTTGGCACAGCTGCCTGAAGAAGTTCACTAATAGGCAGTTTGGTTCCTGATTTTCATAGATGCTCCAGTCGTAGAATTCTGTAGTTTTTAGGAATCATCTTGCCTGCTAATTGAGATTTAAAGTACATCCAGTTGTGAAACAATGCTGTAATAGGTCATGGGTGTCCTTATTATATTCTTGATCAGTGTGGATGAATTAGCTTTGGTTAAAAAAAAAAAAGGCAAATAAAAAGGGGTGTTACTCATCCTTTGAATCAATGATGTAGTAAGAGAAACATCTTAGAATCATCTAGGTTGGAAGGGACCTTTAAGGTCATTGAGTCCAACCATCAACCTAACACTGCCAAAACTACCACTAAACCATGTCCCTCAGCACCATGCCTACCTGTCTTTTAAATACCTCCAGGGATGGTGATTCCACCACTTCCCATACAACCTGTTCCAATGTCTGAAAATAATTTCTGTGAGGAAATTTTTCCTGATACGCAGCCTAAACCTATTCTGGCATAACTTGAGGCCATTTCCTCTTGCAGGGGTCTGAGGACCTCAGGTCATTTAAAGGCATAGGAGAGCTAGTCAGGGAGTGAATGAAAGGAAAAGATCTCAGAAAAAGATAGTTGGCTTAGCCTGCTCTGCTTAAAGGAGCTGCCTCAACTTGTCATGCATAAATGACAATTTAGGCAATCAGGGTGTAGTTGAACAGCTGCATCTACTATGGTTGTAGATTTGTTCTATTCTTATTCATGTTATATGTTTTCTGGAGATGAGGGAGTCTGCTCACTGTTTCTCATGTCTTGTTTTCCAGGAAAGAGCAGAAAAAGCATAAAAAAGCTGGTTTTAATGTTTGTGATTCAATCTGATTTTGACGATAATGTGGAATAACAGAGGTATGTTAATGTAATATGCACTCTTTTTATTAATTTTATTTAGGGTCTTTTTAAGCTGAATATTTAATAGCAACTGATATTGTTTTAAATTGGGTTCAAGCTTGGGTACAAGATGAAGGAGTTATGGTCTTATCCTAGCTAGTGTGTCCTTCGCTTGCATATTCATGCTCTCTTCGACACAAGCTATTCCAAGAATGTGCCACCCTGCAGAAAGCGAAAATCAATTATGCCAAGAAGGGAGCATGTACATACATCAGCAATTTGGTGCCCAGGGGAAGAAAAATCTGCATGTCTGCTGATGTCAATCTTCTTGATATGGTATTTTTGTAAATGCACGTGGGTTGCTATTTCTTTTAACCAGCTCAACGAAAAAGAAGTTTATTTTTAGTGTTATAAGCTTCAGGGCATCACAATTAGCAGATCAAAATTGCCAGTCTGCCTAGTCAACCTTCTGTTTGCTTTAGCAGAAACTATGACAGCAACAATGTTAGCGTTCCCACAGGTATTTTGGAAGATTGGTTAAGGTCAGTGATGGGATAATTTTTTTTTTTTTTCTGTTTTCAATCTCTCTGGTTTTACAAGTTTATTTTGCAGCTGACAGTGAGAAATGCTGGGCTGATGAGCTCATTTGCAGTAACTCACTTGCAGCTGTACTAGTATACATCACATGTTTAATAGAAATTCGTTTGTATCTGTCTTACCTGAATTACTGCAAGTAATTCAGTTCCTGTACATTTCTATAGCTTGGATTCTTTTTGCTGACAGCCAAGAAGTTCAGCAGCAATTAGGGAAGTTTTAGAGTGGGCTAAAATCTCCGTTTACAGGGCAGTTAACAGCTGTTGGTTTAATTCGAATGACTTTATTCAGAATAGAATCAAGGCAAGATACTCTTAATATCTTGAGCAAAAGATATGAAGAAATATTGAGAAAATAACACTATGGTTTAATTTTAGCAAGAAGTTGTCACCAAATTAAGTATTCAAAAATTAATTTATTTTTAAGAAAGCATTTTCATGAATAAGAAGAGCTAGTGAACAGATGGATGAGCCCCCAAGCCTACTTAGAAATGTGCGTATAGATGAGATTGTCAGCTACAGCGTGCTTCAGCATAGTTTGAGCTACTTGGGAAGGACTTGCACTATCGTATCACAAACATAGTGAATAAACAAATGTATATTGAGGTGATGCTGAGTAGTACAGAATACAGAATAATGTCTCATGTTTATGTATATTTATCCTATCATATATCCTAGGACACAGCCTCAGACTATCCAAGCATAAACTATTGAACATGAAACACTAAAATATGATAACCCTGTACGGTCAGATTTGCACTGGATTAAGCTGAGGACTATTCTGCAGGTGAAAAAAAAAACAAAACCAAAAAAAAAACCAAAACAAAACCCAAAACAAACACCACCCACCCCCAAAAAAAAACCCCACACCAAAACACAGCAACAACAAAAACATTTTGGAGAGCTACCTGTATGCTAGTGAAATTAACAGAAGAATTACTTAGTCTTCTGTTTTGCTAAAGCATCTTGAGGAGGGAGAATCAAACAGTATAACCCAAATATAGTGAATTCAAGAGCCCTGTATGCTCTGATGTGTCTGGGATTCAACCGTACTGCTATTGTTTACCTTGCTCCAGTGGCATGAAACAGATGTCACATCAGCTAGCAACTTCAGAGGGGATTCCCCAGGCATGAACACGTGGGAAACTTAAAGCTGGTATTGTTTCCCCACGGGAGGCTTGTTCCTTCTGGTCCTCACTTGTGTTCCCCATTAGACTAAGTTCTTGAGTCTGCAAAAGCTGAGTGTACAATGGGAAGAGCCTGTTCCACTCTTAGTTCAGGTTTGGTTTGCCTTTTTTTTTTTTTTTTTTAAATTATTATTTTCATTTGTGTGGGGATACCAAAACTCCCTAAAATAAACAGTCACACTGGTGCAAGATTTTGGAACTAGAGCTCAGAAGTCTCTAATGTCTGTAGAATTCAGCGTGCACCTGTGGCTGATGCTAGTTTCCCTGTATTTCCTGTTTTCTGAACAACCTTTTTTCTCCAGAGCTAGAAAAGATAGAAATGGGTCCAGATCATGGGTATATCTGAGGAGAGAAGCTATAGAGAGATATAGTCTGGGTTTACAAAACGGATAGCCATCTGTAAGAAATGGCTGCGATAAAAATGAATTTTAATAAAGAATTACTAAGTGTTGTTCAGAAGAGTGACCTTCACTTGTTCAGGAAAATATAGTCAACTCTGTTATTTAGTTTCTCTCCATAAACTTTTGAAACAAACTGGCATCACTTTTGCAAACATGCAAAATCTAAAATGTTATGTAAAGCTTATGCTCTTATATGTGTATATATTGCATAATAATTAAAAAAGTAACAAAAAATTTTAAATTACTTTGGATAGAAGATTGAAAGGGATTATTTTTTTCCCTTCCCCATCTCTCCCTGGTGCCAGTGTGTGTCCTGAACTGATACAGATACCTACTATCTGAGAGCGATTTGAGCTGATGGTTTAAAAGTAAAAGCTTTCCATGTCATGGCAGACTTCCTGGACAGTCTATTCATAATGCCCTTAACTTTCCTAATTGTAACGGATTTTTGATGACGTAGTAACTTTACATTTCTGTAAGACCTATACGCAGGAAAATAACTTCAAAGTGCCTTGCCTTCCAACGTAGCCATTTAATAGTAATGACTTAACTGTGTTGCAGTACTGATCAATAATTTGAGAACTTTCACTGAAGATGGGATTTTATTTTTTTTTCGTGTGTAGGAGACTAATTCCTTATGAGCATTTTATAATTTCCTCTTTTCTCATTAGAGGCTCCCACAGGATATGTGCATGGCAAAGATGAGCTAAAAATTCTAAATTTACAAGACATCCCACTGGGCCATAGTTGTGCTATAGATTTAAGTAAAAGGATATCAGGCAGCCTAATCCTGAAGTAAAAAATGCAACTTGGTTCACATGAAGTGTTGCGAGTGCATTAAGTTACTTAAATAACTAGATTTTCAAATTCATCAATGAGGTCTAGCCTAATTTTAGTCAGATTTAAAAATACTTTGTGTGTGTTCAACATAAGTGTTTTATAGACATACGTTAATCAGGAGAGTTCTCTACCTAACTGAACACACTATATTATATCATTTTATGTTTTCTAAGAATGATTATGAGCATAATATTAAACATTATACACAAAATTCTCCCATGATTACCCACCAGTCTGCATTGTATTACTGAGAGAAGTAGGCTGAGGAATTTCTTATCATATTCTACTTTGATGGCAAGACCAGTCCATAAAAGGGGAAAAATTACACTGTTTCTGCTTCTGTGTTTCTTACCAGATCTGCTGCTTCACTGGCATAAAAAATGGGTGATGCAGGAGAAATTTGAGACTATAGAGTCTCTCAAGTGTTGGCATTTTAAATGGCTCTATTGTAAGTTGAGCACAATCCTGCTGTATGCCCTTGGTAGATGAAGTCAAATATCCACCCCCTCTCACACCTACGTCTGTTGAAGTGAAGAAGCATTTGTTCAAGGGGAGTGGTTGGTTCTAGGAAATGGAATTGTAATTTTAAAACAAAAGATGAAAAGTACTGTATATGCTAATGCTTTTTATTGGTAGTTATTTTCTGAAGCAAATGAAAGCCTAGAATTGCCCTAGCATCGCATGGTGTAGAAGATAATAATTCATAATAGCTAGTACATTGATTAACTTTTATAACAGATGTTCTATGAATTTGTTGAAATGTATGCTTTATTGTCTTGTAGCTCCCAGTGAGTCTATTGAGTGATACAATTTTTTGTTGCTGCTAAGCTTGTTTACTGCTCCTAAAAATCTAGAGAATATGGAATTGCTTTATACAGGCACTTTATTTTTATGGTGTGCAAAATACTAGCGAACTTAAACTGAAGTCAGTGAAGGAAGGCAATGCAGGATTTCAACAAGGGCATCTAATTAATGGTACAGATAACTTCATGCACAAACCATGAAAAATCATCTCTGGCCTGTTGTCAGTTACGCTTGTCAAAACTGTCACTAACAAGGTACTGTGCCCAAGTTCCAGCCATTGCCTTACTGGAAAGGCTTACTTCAGATTGCCCACAGTTACAAAGACCTATGAAGATATACAAGGTAGATGGTGGAAAATGGGTTTCTGATAAGGGTGCAGAACCCAAAGAAGTAGCCATATGTCTCTTCTCATTCTTACAATCTGCACTATCGTGATAATCTTCTGAGATCCAATCTTTTTCCCAAAATCTACAAAGTAAAATAGAATTGTAGGAATATAGGACAATGCTGGAACACCCACTGGGTATCTTTATCTGGAATGTGATACATAGACATCCAAGCAAGAGTAGCTTATCCAACTAGAAGTGTTACTACTTGTAAGTTGTTTATTCCTTAATTAAAATGCTAGATTTTAATGAAATTGGTAGACTTCCTGAAATGAATTGAAGTAGACTGCTTTAGCACTCTTTGAGGATTGGGGTCAGTGTGTTGACCTATGTGTTGGCTAATGAACCTTCCAAGATGCATCTTTTGACTTGCAACAAACTTCTAGGCTACTATGGTGAATGACAAGGGTTTTCATGTGGTTATTTCTTCTTAAAATCCTCATGAAGAAGTTAAAGGAAGTTTCTCAGAAAAGTTAGGCTTCTAATATTATCCTGAAGACATCAGAAGTGAATTTGAAAGCAATTTATAATCTGTCACAAAACTGTTTTGACATATGTTTTGTTAATTGAACTTCTGAGGATGTGCAATTCCGATGTGTCTGTTTAAGGAGGAAGTGTTACTTACCTGTTTCCACATATTCACAGCTAAGCTAAATTTTCATCTTTATTCTGCTCAGTATTGCTGTTTTCACTAAAACCTAATACATTATTCATACCTGCTTCTAATTTTGGCCTAACTTTGAACTGGAGATAATTGGAATGTCTCCAATTGTCTTACACGTTCACACATAAAAGAGCATCAAGTCAGCAATCAGCATTGTTCTTGTGGTATATGTATGTGTGTATATTAAAGAGTGAGGAAATACTGTTTTGCTCGCGTTACTGGGACCTCCCCCATTCTTCTTTCAGAAATAAATGAGGATAAATTCATAATGGTCCTATAGAAGGTGTGCCATAGGTTATTATGTCCAATGTTGCAGATCTGTGTCTTAGTACAAAACTCATTGGAGGCAACAGAACTCATCTAAGTGACTTCAGTAGGTTTTAGATAAAGCCCCAAGTAAAGGTTGATTTTCAGTGTTATCTAATCATTCCTTTCCCTTTGGTGCTGCAAGACTGTTATGGAGAAATCATGATACTTTGCAAGTATCCTAGGTATCCTTTATTTGCTTTTCTTCTACTTGTACCTGTTTCCTCCTTTTCCCCCTCCAAACTCAACCCAAATTCAGGCGAAACCGGTAAGGAGTGCACTGAGAACTGGAAGATGCTTGCTGTTCGTGTAGGTGGATTTGCTGGGTAATTTTGTTGAGAACTGCTGGGAGCATGCAGTGTACAAGGTCCTGCTTTGCTGAATTAGCCTTTGAAGTACAGCAAGTTTGTGGCTCAAATTGACACCTGTTTCCTAAGAAACGGAGAATGTAGTAAAAGACATGGGTTGTCCTGCAGAAATGGGAGATATGCTGAATATCTGAGAGTTTGATGAGGATGGGGAGAGCAGAGTTTAGGTCTCGGCTAAAGAGTCCTGCTTGAACTGCTGTGCATTGCAGCTGGTTTGAATCTGATCACATCAAATGACAGAAACTTGCAGAGGCTAAAGTACAGCATGTGGTTAATTCCTGTTTGAAATTTTGCAAATATCTCGTAATAACTACAGTTGTTTAATGTTTCATGCAACTTCACAAATGTTAGTGTTTTTTTCCTCCCTCAAGCTAGATGCAGTTACAAACAGCCTCTCACTAGCACGTGCATTTGCAGTGTATGAAATGATGAAAACTGTTTTTTGGGGATTACCTTGTTAAGCGCTTTACCATATAATTTGCAATAAGCCATATTACTTCTTTTCTACAGTCACAAATCACTATTTTTGTTACCGAGCTAAATGACCTCATCTTTTTTTATTACTGTTTTTCCTTATAATCCCTTCCTCTATATTGTGATGATACACTTGACTTTCGAAGTCAGGTTCTGCATGTATTTTGTGTTTTAAACACAGATACAAATTGTCTCATTAACATGCCTAGCAGGAGCAGAAATTAAAGATTTCGCTAATATTTTAAGTCTGGATATACTGTCTCTGCCACAGTGACTATTAATATTCTACACACCTAGGAGCTCCACCAAATTGAGATCATAGCACTCCAAACGTTACAGCACTGAAGTTACACCCCAAGTGAATACACACAGGTAGTACTTAGATTTATCTTGAAGTTACCCAGTCAGTTTCCTACCAGGATCTCTGCTCAGTTTAGAAGATAACCAAAGTTATTACAGACTGCAAATGGCTGATACATCTTCCTTGACAACAGATAAAAACCTAGGAAAATACAGTTTGAACTGTATTCAGGCATCCATACACACCAGCAAGATTAGTGCCTGTAAGTGAAAATCTAGTCCCTTGCTTTATAAACGGATCACAGTTCTCTGCACTTTTCAGGTTTTTTTTATATTATTGATGAATAAAGAATAGAAAATGTTAATTTAAAAAAAAATTATAAGTTTCTCCCTCTTGAAGAATAATTTCTACTATGCCTGTTGGGCAATCAGGTAATTTAGAAGCCACCTAGTAGTTTTTAGAAAGTGGTTTGGTTTGTTCCTTTTTAGTACTTTGGTTTCATATTTTGCCCCAAATGAGATCCGTTGTGATTGATTTTTGAAATACTGAAGTAATTAAAAATGAAAAGGAAGGATGTTCAAATAGTTTTGAAGGTGATAGCTCTAATTTTTCTGTGATATTTTTTGCGTTTGCATAAATTATGTGCCATCTTGTGTTTTATCAGACTTTAGACTAGTTTCTTGAAAGCACATGTGTCTGTACGGCCAGAGAGCTCCTGTTGTTACTAGTTTGGATTTTATTTGAGAGTCCTGTCTGAGGGGACTCTGCACGTTAGTGCAATGTTGTGTGCTAACTAGGAAACTTGCAGGTAAATTAATGCCTGATTTTATGAATGCAAATAAAATCGTATCCTTAGTTGGGTACATGACCTCTAGTCTGAGAGGTGGTCTGGAATGTCACAGTAGGATAAAATAATTTGGAGTTTGCCTTTGAGGAACAAAATAGCTGTTCCCAGAAGTTACAGCTGTGGATTGGTCCAAACACAGAACAGCTGAAGGCTTCTTCCTTCCACAGATTCAGCTACAAGTGAGTGAGTTTAAAGCATTTTCTGTAACTACGTTGCTTTTGAAAGATTAAAATACTAATTCAGCTACTAATAATATTCTGTCTTTTAAAACCATCAATCAGATCTTGAAGATTTGATATTTTACAATTCACATTACAAAGCAAGTGCACTTACACTGCTGCGATAATAATTATAACGATATTTCATATTATTTTTTATTTAAGCTTTTTTTATGCTTAAATATCTTAAAATTCACTAAAAGTACTTATGCCCAAATTATTTGAACAGGAGTGTAGATTCTGTCCCTTTAAAGTACACGTCAAGGCTTAGACACACTGTTGCTGTGTGTTGCCCTTTACCTACAAGCAAGTATGTAACATGGGCATTTGCCATATGCGTGGATTTCTTTCAATTGTATTTTTCATTTTCATTTCTTTTTTTCTTTTCCCCCCCTCATATATAAAGGTAACCTTTAACAGAAACAGCAAGCTGGCAACACAGTCCTCAAAAGTGAGCTAGCAAGTAATCTGCTTACAGTTATGATTGCTTTGAAGAGTGATCCTGTATAGTCATGGCAAACATCCCAACATCATCTTTCATAGGCTTTTAGTGGTGATCTGTGTTCAGCTTTCAGCTGCAAAGGACTAACAGAACATTTCAAGCCCACACAAAGTGTGATGAGAGCTCACGGCTGCGTACAATTTAAAACAGCAAGCTGTATGTTCCTTGTTGCAGCAGTAAAGATGGTCAGGATTTTATTCATTTAGTATTTTTTTAGGATTACTCAAATACAGCTGATGCCCACCAGGAAAAAAAAATAATTAAAATCAGCAGTAATTTTTTTTAGTTCCATGCTAGCAGAATAAACAATTTGGTTAGACTATGAGATAGTAGGAGGGTAAGGCTGGATCGAAGATGCAGGGAAGTTTTCTTGTTAACATGTCAGAGAACAACAAGGAAAGAAAAATCAGTTCAGGAAAGGCATCACTTACCTTGTAAGCGTCTATCCTTTCTCCAAAGGCCTGTCCTGCAAACCCCTTGAAGTCCCATGTTCAGCTACCAGTGTTTTTTGCTACCCATCTTTTCCTTCCCCTCCTCCAGCCATCTTCTTCCCCCTTCCCCCAACTTCCTATTAAAAGGAAAGCTACCAAGAGCTCATAAGTAACAGGCTCATGCTTTCAATCAAAGGAGAGAGCTGAATAGCCTTCCACTCCGAGTGAGTTCAGCAGATCTAGAGTCAGGGCCCCTTCATTAATGAGAAAGGAATCTGTCCACCTTCTGAAATCTTTCAGCACTCCCTGAAGCTGCCCGAACCACACAACTTGCATTTCTCATAAATTTTCCCCCTGTGGCCACAGTTCCATTTCTCTCTTTCTCTCCTTCATCTCTTCAAAACCAAATATGCAAAGGTAATTTCCTGGCTCTTGCACGAGTAGATACTGAGGTTTCTGATCTTTATTTGCTCATTAGGAGATGCTATTTCAAATTAATTCCCTCCTTTCCCTGGTCTCCAAAGCCTTGGTTTCAGTGGAAGAATTAGTTGGGCTTAGAATTATATGCAAGGAAAACTAGCATTTGCATCAGGCTTGCCAGGCATGTGTGCAGTACAGGTCCGAACATTAGTTTTGATTCTTGGGCTCAGTGGTTTCCACTCACAGTTTTTTTCACTTAAACCTCTTGTTTCAGTTCACACCAACTGAGTTTTGTTTTGAGTTTATAGGGGTTAGAGTGAACCCTGGAAATTCAGATGCAAACCTCCACCAAAACAGCTGCTGTTCTATTTTGGTACAAACTACATTACGACTTAAAATGATAAAATCATCCTTAGCTCCTGAAACTTTGCTCAGGTTTGGTGAAATCTCTTTAACCTTGTGTGATATCTGCTTGGTTTGGGAGATTTTGCTAGCTGATTGTTTGGGGTTTTTTTGCACTAATTCTATATCATAAATATTAATATGACTTCAACACCCCACCACACTGGGAACTGTATATCTTCATTCCACACATCAGAAATCAAAAGGCATTCTTTGTCATTATTTCAACAATGATTTTTTTTTTTACTATATCTGTATCTATGCTATGTCTATAATGTTAAAGGAATAGTTACTGTTAAAGACAGAATTAAACCAGTAAGGAAAGACATTATGTGTAATTTCAATCAGATGGATTCCAAGCTTGTGCAGAGCAAATGTCCAGTTGTTATTCTATGGATGGTCTCTATATATAATACTTTGGTCTGGGGACCAATGTTTTGGTAGCGCTCCTGCTATGTAAATATAAATGGCTTTGCTTGTGACAGGTATGGGGGAAGATGCATTGTGTGTGGGAATGTGAATTGAAAAGGAATGGGAATTGCTAAGGAATGCATGCTTTATAGATTCAATGTAGCTGAGCATTGGTTTAGTTTTGATAGTGCCCTTGACATCAGGCAGTTTTGGTTCTCATTATAATATGCAAATTACTGTGGCCAAAATTCAGACTGAATTGGTCTAATTCAGACTTGTGTTGGTCGGTCTTTAGATCCATTCTACTTCAAGAGTTATCTTTTTCTATTAATGCATAATTGATAATGAAAAAATCTTCTGTTAATTTCCCTGGTGGATTCAGGAGAAAAAGTCATAATACATAAAAAGATGAAATAAATTTTTGATTGTTGAGCTCTGTTTGTTATTTTATGTTGATAGTACATACACCTTGAGGATATAGTGACTAACTGAAACTGAAAATCTGAGTGAAAAGTATGTAGAATTCCCAAATAAAAAACATACAGCTTTTCAAAACAAGCCCTCTGCAATACAGATTTCCATGGGAGAAAAAAGAGACTAGAGAATGCACAACTAGAGTACTGTGTACGTGACGTTAATTGCTGTGGGTACTGATTGCTTGCCAATTTAAATGATATTGTGAGTGCTCAAAACCGGGTTATGAAGTACTGGCAGTAGCTTTCTCTGCCTGACAATTATGTAAAAGAATAATTTGTGATTGGAATTACAGATATAGCTGTAAGATTATAGGCACAACCAACTGTTTTCCTCTTCCCTTGCCAGGTTTGCTTTTTCATGCCTAAAGTAACTTAATTGACGATTGAAAACAATTGGGTCAGAACACAGGGATGAAGCTATCCCAAGTGGAGGTCAATAGTCCTGCAGCATTAAGTTAAGATGCTGGTGTATTGCAAGGCACATCTCTGCAGTAAATAACTGTAAAATCTGCCAAACGGAGTGCCGGTTTGTTGTGAGTCAGTCACTGGCACACGAACAGCTCATTGGTTGTTCCTGGTGTCAGTGGTGAATATCCTTAAGGCTACATATTTGTGCTCCTGCCCATGCCTACTCTTCCAGCTGTTCAGCGGCAGTGCCTGCTGGCATGCTCCCGAGCAGCCTACGCAGCAGAGGGGGAAGTGTTCACTTCTGCTCTCCAGGCTCGTTTCAATACCAGCAAGAATAGCCATTTCTTTCCTTCCCATCATTTCAGATCAGGGCAGGGAACTGCCACTTGCCAGGACTGTGCTTGGGCTGGGACCCCCGACTGCTCCGGGGGCGGCTGCCGTGCTCCTCTCACCTGCCTGGGGAGCTCAGCCTCCCGCTGAAACTCATGTTCCTGTGCTTCCCAGCCAGCTGTGCAGCCTCACAGTCCTACTTCCTACTCTCTGCCCTTTGAAAAATCCAGAAATCAAAACTTTAAAACTACAAAAGTCCTCCTGTCCCATTGCTTGGCGCTTGCTTTGAAATGTAGCTAGCATTCCCTTTTACTTCAAACAACCCTCTGACACTCCGGGTGAATTCTCACAACACACCTATTGCTGACTGATAAGTGTGGGGCAACTGAGGAGGGCAGACATGGAAATAGGTGGCCTGGGTCACACACGGGGTGAATCGTGGGGCTGGAAGGAGAGGTCAGGTGGCCTGGACCTTTCACCACTCACTGCTTCCTTCCCAAGCCCCAGGTTTCGTCTGAAGGTTTGTCTTCTATTTTGCAGCCTTGCTCGGCTTCCCCCCTCAGGAAGCACAGGGGTCGTTTCAGCCCCTATGGTGCAATGGCCTGCTTTTTTCAGGGTTTTTCCAGTTAGGCGTGCCACGAAGAACAAAACTCCTAGGCATAGCTGAAGCTCCTTGCAGTGATTAAAACTGCACAGTGCCCACAGCAAATGGCATGAGAGCATTTTGAGGACTGCTCAATTGTGAACTGTTCCCTGCAGCTGTGCCCAGAAATTGTTTATTTAAAACTTGTGTTCCTATTTCAGTTTCCTAAGAGAGGAGTGTTCAGGTTTTTTTTTAAATTCTGCCCAATAGAAACTAAATTAAATCTTACTGTCATCTGTCTTCTATGTTCTTATTAGTTTAGAATTGATTAAAAGCTTGTTTTACTGTTCCATGAGCTGCTCTGGATTTTCAGGTAGGCAAAGAATGTGGTCCTTTCAGTTATTTAAGGTTGTGTTGGATCAGTTACCTATTTACTTTTTTATTGCTACAAAATTTCAGAAAAGGCTAAGGGGGGCAAAAAAGGCCTGTGTTCATGCACGCAAACAACTCTGCAAGTCCCACTGTTGCCACACAGGAAGGTCCTTACTTAAACCATTTTAAAATCTGGGGCTGTGAGTCTTTGCCTTCTGTTTTGTTACAGCTGAGGTTAACGAGTCAAGGGTCAGGGCATTAATCAGTGACTAGGGTGCAGAAAAGAGTTGCTAAACTTGTGGTAAAATACAAGCTTGCTGTCATGGGAACAGCGCGGGAAAGGCAGCTTTTGGGAAGAGCCAGCCCTACCGAGGCACAGGCAAGGGGGAGAGCCTGGTAAGGGCACCTCTGCCACCAGCACTGGTTTAGTGCTGATTTACATCCACGTCTATGTGTACTCGCTGTTTAATCTTCATGTTTATGCATTTTCCTGTATCCTTTAATAACTCAGCAGCCTGCTACAGTCTGTTCCCTAAAAATTAAGTTCAGTCATCAAATGCCTGATTATGGTTGCTTGGTCTGAATGCTGAGAACGTACCAAGTAGTTAGGGTGAACTCCAGAGCCTGAAAAGTTTCTGAGATGTTATCTTCGCCCAGCAGTAATTGAAGCTCTAAAACTTTCTTTACTCGGTCCACTGACAATTCTTTGTTTCCTTTTGCACAAACAACCCTTTAAGAAAGGAGCAGTGTATACAGGTTTAACAGTGCAGTTCTGAGTCCCGATACTGGAAGGTGCTGAGCAGGTGTAATGCCCATCATTTTGTTATTATTAATTACTAGAGAAGATAACTTCATGTAGATTCTCCCTTTCTTTCATGTGCTCAAAGACTGCCCGACTTCTTTATTTACTTTTTTTCCTGTTTAATTTGTGATCAAAATGGGAAGATGCTGCTTTTGTAAAGAGATCTGTCTAAATTAAGACATTATTATTTATTTGTTTAGGATACGCAAATCAAATTTCGTGTTCTTATTCAAAGCAGAGACTCTTTTCTCCAGGGTATCACCAGTCTACAGAGAAAGCTATTGCACTTTAATATAATTCCTGAACCATTAATCACACTGACTATAGTTTTGCAAGAGGCAAAGCTTTAGTTGCTTACAATCTGTTCTTTAAACTTAAGCTGTTTATTTTCTGTGCATCCTCAACTCTTCCCTTAAGACCTTCAGAAATGAAAAATGTAAGGGGATATCATTTCCTTCTCTCGTTTAAGTATGCAAACACTGTGTTCAGAGCTTTTTTATCTGTGGCAAAAGCAAGGTCAAAAGATGTGGCAGAAGGTAATATAAAATAGTGTGTCCAAACTAGATTCTGGTTATAATTTGGAAGCATTCAATACTGCCATCTATTTTGTAGTCCTGAAACACATATCGATGCTCCATAGCACAAGTCAGAGAAACCTGGCAATTGCTCTAATTTGTCTGTAGTCTCTGCGTCTCCCAAGGACCCAGGCACAACACGGATATAACGGGGGTCTGGTTGTACCCCACCTCAGCTTACTGTGTTCGGCTGCTGCTTTGCTATCCTAACTTGCCCATGTCCCTTCTCTACAAGCAGTGCAGGCTTAGTCTTCTCATTTCAAATGATTATCAAAGCTAGCAATATCTTATTCAGTGTTACCTCTGCAGACATCAGCAGCAGATGAGATAAATAATACTAGCCTTGCTATGTTATGGCTATTCTAGTTTATTCTCAAAAATCCAGATTGGCTAAAATGGTTGTGTGTATTACTGAGAGACTTACAGTACCAGTTTGAGGTTTCAGTTACTCTGTGTTGTGAGGCAGTCTATTACTTGCATTAAAAAAAAAAAAAAAAAAGTAATGTTCATTTCTGTTATTGCTTGGTGGCAAAAACTGTAATGGGGTGCCTATTGCTGGTGATAAACATGTACACTCCCTGAAAGAAAATTAAATTTGGCCAGACTATTCCTAGCCTGTATTTTCCTAACTTCTTGCCCTTTGGTGGCTAAATTATATTGGTATTGCTTTTGCAGATTATTTTTATTTCATTTTAAGACCTGTTTCTCATTTTAAAAAAAGAATTAAACTTATATCAGAAAATCAGACTTATTTTCAATCTGATATTTTTCACTGTCAGTTTCCTAACATATTTCTGTCCTCAAGGGACTTAAATTTATGAACTTCTAAATAAAGATAGGCGATTTTTCTCCTTCTTCTAGTTCTTTTCTTTTTAAGGATTTTTTTTTTTTTAATGCCTGTGAGGCTGGAGCCCTGGAGATTTCAAGCTTCTTTCATCCTCCAAAATGTCAGCAATTTCAAAGAAGTGGGTTCCTGTATGCTTCTTTTTACATGCTCTACAGTACTCTTTCAAACTTGAGTTGCAAGCTCTTTCTCTGCAGGTGAGAAGGGAGTGTGGACTCACTTATACCTGAGACTCTCTGGCTGAAACATTCACCCAGGGAGAGGAGAGCACCCCGGCACAAGCAAGCTGTGCATAGTCCAAAAGAATGATAGTGCTTTTGCATCTCCATCCTTTTTTTGTGGCCTCCATCCGAAGTTTGCAAAGTAGCAAACTCATGCAGCTGAGAGCCAGCTGAGTGAGGATGCCTTAGCTTTTCTGTTCTTGTCATGGAAAGAGACATTTAGAAACCATCAAACAAACCCAGCTATGTCGAGTCTATTTCTGTTGTCATCTGTGATCTACACACTGCAAGAACTCTCAGCGTTCAGATAATGTTTCTTCTTTCTGGGTTACAAACTACCAGTTGTCAGACCTAGCAATTTGTACAGGCTTGTGTGTGCGGGTCTAGCGCATCTCTTTGGTTAGACCAGAAGACGATAGGGGGTGAAGTGAGACAGGGAATGGGAATAAATCCTATTCATGGTAACCAAACCCAGCCGTGGTAATGAAGAGGCCAGCCATTGGTAGGAGAAGAATGTAATTAAGAATGCTACAAAAGACAGCTGGGCCACATGGCCAGATTAGTATAGAGAAGGGAACAAGGCAGAGAGCAGGTATGTGTTAGGGGGAACAGCAGGAGACGTGGGTGAGCTGGGAAAATGTTCTGTGTAAGGAGGGAATGCAGAAAAGAGGATGAAGAGACAGGAACGAGGAAGTGGGACAAGGCCTAGTAGAGTGTGCCATAATGTTTGACCTTAAAGAATTAAAGCCATTTAAAACTCATCAAAAGTTATTTTCTCCATGGGTGCATACTGCATATTAACTTTCTTAGAGGAAGGAAAGTTGCTTCCCATCTTAATATGAATGAAGAGTTTTAAGACAAAAGTCCTCTTAAATTTGTGTGATCTATTCTGGGCAAAAACAAATGGCAGTGTGTAAAACAAAAACGTGTGTGAGCAATAAAAAAAAAAACCAAACCAAACCAGAAAAAAAGGTATTTTTTAGTTATTACAATATTGATGAATGGTTACTTTTTCCTTTTGGTCTGTGCGCAGGACTTCCTTATTTTATAAGGTGTGAGGGTGCAGCTATTGTACCACTTCTATTTTAATGGCATGAGCAAGGGCATAAGTGTAATACAATTAGTGAAATTAGAGAATATGGTCTGATAGTTCAGGAGAGGATCTTCTAAACATTTTTCTTTGGGACATGAGTGGTACTTCCAAGGAAAAAGTCTTCTAATTCTGGCTGAAACCACCCATGAGATTTTCAGCCCTTAAAGCATAAAAAAAATCAATCTGGTATTCCCAGTCAGTCCTTAGAAGATCGGTTCTTTCACATTCCTAAGGTGCAAACTGTAGGTTTTGGATGTGAAAGCTGCTATTGACTCTTAATTGAAGCCTGCACAGTAGTAACCTACAGGCAAGATTCTGCAAAGCATGAAGATACATTGAGTTTCGTGAAGCTTGGGGTAATTTTTATGGCTATAGATAGATGAATACCCTTCAATTTAAGCATCCTAGAGCATATTCAAGTCAAGTCTAATTAAAGTGAATCCATAATCAATTATTGTTCTTACCTTACTTCCCCTTAATTTTTAAAGTCTTTTTCAATGGAACATTAATTACCCTGTCAAATCTTTCAGTAATATACAAAAAGTTTCTATGAAAGAAAGCTAGGATTATATTAAGAGAAACTCTACTCCTTTTTTTTCTGAGTGAAAAAAAGCATGACCAGTTTAAGAACGGGGTGAAATAATTTCTTGGACTTAATTTTGAAGAAAGTTTAGCAGTTGTGAAAATGATGAAAGTAGCAACCTGGAATGTGTATTTTCGTAGATACATTTAGGTAATAACATTTTATGTAGATGAAAATCCCATACTTAATTATTTTTCTCTTGATATGTTTTTTTCTACTCCCGTGGAAATAAAACAAATACAAGACCTAGATGCAATGCTCTGTTCTGCTAAACTGGAATGAAATCCACAATTCTTGTTCTGCTTCATGTTGCTTTGTCCTTCAAAGCATGCAAGAAGCAAATTTGGAAGCTAATGTTTCATGGGAGCTTGTGGTTCCCAGGCTATCACAGTGTGTGTCATCTTGTCTCAGGTGGTGTTACTGAGTGTGACAGATGTACTACAATTTCCTTACCACAAATAGGAATGTTTATTTTACTTATAGGATGCTAATTGCTTAGCTATCGTATATTGCAAAGCTGTGTGAAGATAAGGAGGAGGGAACACTTGGAAGAAAGGAAAAATGAAACCATAGTTTTCGTGCTGTCAGAGGAGTGGGTGTTATATGTGGGAGGCAAAGGCGTAGGGAAAAGGAGTGACATTTACTGAACTTATTGCTCAGGCTCCTTGTAGTTCAGATGTGCCTACTGATGGTATTTGTAGGGGTAGCTCATGTGTGAAAGAGGAAAAAATGACCTTATGCGTAAAAAGGGGAAAAAAACCCACCCCTCTAGCCTCCACTTTGTCTAATTTAAAAAACATTTTTAGCAATTCAGATTAATCCTTTGTGCCTTAAGAACTGTCAAATCTGTCACATAAAAAGTTTACATCAGTGAAGGGCATGTATTATATTAGAAGTGTTTAATGCTAATAAATAAAGCCTGTTGAAAACTTAAGAGCAGGTATAGGGCTCTTCAGCTATTGACTGCTATGATTAGCTGAATGCCATATGGCTCAGTTGCACAGTTCTCTGACTTGAAACATCATCAGCAATCCTGCAGGCAGTGTAACATCTAAAACTGAACATACTGCAGAAGACAACCAATATAAGGCTCTGCAGAGAGCAAACCTACCCGGTCTTTATTTACTCTTTTAATTTTTGTTGGGTGAAATGAGCTAGGCAGCACTTTAACCATGCTGTTGTTATTTACTCCAGTGAAACAAGTAAAAATATTTGATGTGTTATTTTCATGCTATTAAGCTCCCAAAGGCTAACTATTGTGAAAAAGATAATGTAATATTTAGTTGTCACGTTTGGATTAATGGATTAGGATGCATAGTTAGTAAAAATCAGCACTTGCCACAGCTATGTGAGTCCCATGAGCTATAACCGTCTTGAACATCTCTATTGTTCCAGTCATTTTCAATTTTGTTTCCCACTCTGCAGAATTTCCCAGGAGATGTGATGGGTCAGTAGCAGGCCAAAGAAGGGCTTCAGACCTAATCTAATCAATATTGTGACAAACGTAATGAAAGAAGCTATGTCACCTTGGAATCCCAGTACATTTTATCAGCTCTGCTCCTAATGGGAAGTGACAGCGAGGTTGATGTGTGTCTCCTTAGGATGGGAGAGAAGTTGTGCAAGGGCTTGTACCAGGATGGCTGTGTGACAAAGGGTAATAATCTAACTCCTTTAGGATCGCAGCTAAAGGTTGAAACTAGAGGTCCTTACTTAGACATCAAGCGTCAAATAGTTATTTCAATAACCCTCATTTTCAAGTGAACTGTTTGTGCATTTATTACATTTTCAGCTGCTCTAAAATATCATCTATATTAAAAGAGCTGGTAACTTTTTCTGTTTCAGCGGGAAGGTTCTGAAATTGGTTTGCACAAATTGGAAAGCAGTTGTCAGTGGCTCTATATGTATTCCAAGCAAAGCACTTTCACTTCACCCCTCTGTAATGGTTTTATATTTTATTTTGAATTGCTCTTTTTTGCAATCATATGCCACTAGATCACTTGTTCCACCAGTATTTGACAGTTCTATGAGACTAATGTCAATTACTTTTACTTCTTTTGTCCTATAATTTGCTCCCTTAGTACTTCTTTATCCTAAACTTAGCTGCTACTTTGGTAGGCTTCACTGATGCATTCTGGTGTGCAATCTCAAATTTTTGCACCATTATAGTTTTGAGGTGGCAGCTTTGCTAAAGATTGTTTTTATGATAACTTCATTTTCTGTGCTCGGGATTGTACATATCACTACCAGACTAGACAGTTTCTGTCCTTAATTCTAATCATTCTAGTTTCTATGCCCAGCTAGGTTCATCAAGACCCCAGATGTTTTGGCCCATCTTGTCTGTTGTTTTTATAGTTTCTCTGTTCTTAGGTGTTGTCCACATACTGTGATGGTACCTCTACCGGGTTATTCTCAAGGCTTTTGCTTGCTCTGTCCCTTTACCTTTAACTTTCCACCTCAGGATGAATCGCAATTACTGCCAAAATATTCCCATGCATAGAAATCCTGTGAGCATGTAAGACTATCATTTGGATATCTGGAAACCTGCAGAGATGTTACTGTCATAACTATCAATGTTGATCAAGAAGCTCTCATATTTTATTCCTTTTCCTCGGGGAGAAAACCTTGAAAATACCGTGTGAAAATTCGCTAGTTTTTTCTCTACACATAATATTTTAACATGAAAAATTATATTGCTTGTCCTTTAATTTAAGAGCAAGGTGTTTCTGAATCTCATTTTCAATTATTGAAGTTTACTATATGAGGATTTCAATAAATTGCCTTGATATGTAAATAGTGGAGCAAAGCTGCCTTATACTTTTTACTAATCCTGCAATTACATTCTGTAGAGCCTTTTTACTTTCCTTAATATGAAACTAAACCCGCCTCTCACCTACTCCTTTACATAACCAACGCACTAAGAATTATGGACATGACAGCTAAATCCAGCTTTTAAATCCCAGGCATAGTAGCTATGTGCTATTGCTGCTCACTATTTCTTTCTAATAAGCTGTAAGCAGTGCAATATCTTATTACTTAATTTGAAAATCGTTTCTCAAGGGATTGCACGGCTTATGTGCATCAGGTCCCTACCAATCCACTTAAAGCTTAAATTCACCAGACTGAGAAACTCAGTGCGGGATTGGATCTTATTTGCTGCAGCAGAAACATTCACTTCCCTGCAAAGTACCAGGATAGTATTTCTGATCTTGCAGAAGTTATACTGAAAACACTCCCGAACCACATTTTCTGGAAGTGGTAAATCCCACACGTCTGAAATAAGAGCTCTCACTTTCTAACTATTTTTATTTGTAATATACCAAAACCTGCTAGTTTTTGATCTTACAGAAAATATTCTTTATTCTGTTCTGAAAGTTAACAGAACACATATTTTGTTGCAATTAAAATGCCTCCTTACTGTTGAAATTTCAGTGTTGTTATTGCTCTTTGTTTAATTAATTAGCCTGGGAAAAAAGGGACTGAGAATGAAATCTTTGAGCCAAAATATGTAACTTCGACTTGAATATCTGAAACTTGATTATTGATGTTCTGGGGCGCACCACTTCAGTTTGGGATGTGCTGACCCCAGAAGGCAAATTCAAACATGCCTGGAAAGTGGAACTTTTGATTCTGTGTTTAGGACCTCTCGGTGTACTGCATCACTTTAAACCTGCCTGCACAATACTGAAACAACCATGCTTGGTGAATATTCGTTCAAATTGATGTTTCAGGTTTTTTTTCTGGTATTTCACTCGAGAAAAAAAAATCCATGTACCACAATGACATGAAATATCAACGTCTGTTTCCATTTCTCCACAACAGCACTGTATAAAGCCACAACCACATAACCTTCCTTCTGGATGTTATCAACGCATTACATGTGATCTAAGTATGACCTAAAACACAGAACAACCAGTGAACTTATAAACTGCATCACAATTTTAAATGCTCTTTGTCTGTAGCATAGTATTAAATTACTCTAAATCGTGCGTGGCTAGCTGTCTCTCCATGGCTGTACTCTGCCATCACTGCAGTAGCAATACCTAGCACAGCTCTTTCTGGAGTTAGCTCAAAGGCATACGTGTCTCCCGAAACACCAGCAGCACATGGGAATAGATAGTATAGAGCACAGCACTGTGCAAAACTTACCGGGGTTTCAAGGACCATGTCTTCTTGCAGCTGGGGCTCCCTGCGTGCCACAGTCTGTCCCTGCTTTATGCTGCCATGGAAGCAAAGACCTGCTTCACCGCTCCTTCACGTCTACGTTCGGGCAAAGTGTGCTGGGGACTGCGGTGAGCCCCGTGTTTTCCATTACAATTATACCCCAGAAAAACAGAAAGTGCTACGGAGGGTAGCGCCAAGAGGAAATTCTGAGTGTCAGCCTTCCACTACGTAGGTGTCATGTGCTGGGCTGC